>NC_077229.1:399117482-399212482 GCF_027887165.1 Monodelphis domestica | reverse complement strand
TACCCTTTATACTATCTAGCAGCATCTGATCCTGGCAGAAGGAATTTCCTCATATGGAGTTTCCTTGCCAATAGGGCAGATCTGAAGCAAAACAAAAAATAAAGGCAATGTTGTACTGCTACCTGCTCTTCTGCTTACTATGTGACCTTGGGCAAGTTATCCCTCTGAACCTCAGTTCTCTCATATGTAAAATAAAATTAAGAATATCTGGGGCTGATTACTTTTACAGAGGAAGCTAGGTGGCATCATAGTGTATAAAGAACTGAGCCTGGAATTGAGGAAGACTTATGAGTTCTAATGTGGCCTCAGGCACTTACTAGCTATGCAACCTAAGCAAATCACTTCATGCCCTTGGCCTCAGTTTCCTCATCTGTCAAATGAGCTGGAGAGGGAAATGGCAAACTACTCCAATATCTCTGCCAAGAAAATCCCAAATGAGGTCATAAAGAATCATGCATGACTCAACAATAATTCTCCACTATGAGTATCAAATGAGATAAAATACAAAAAGAGCTCTAGAAACAATAAAGTTCTATATCAATCTGAGCTACTAAGCAAGCCTTTCCTCCCTAGAAAAAGGGCATCTTTGTTTAAAATGCTCTTTATTTCTTCTTAATCAGCTGTCTCCTCTCCAAATGAACATGCCTCCTCAAAATCATTTATTCACCCTCCCCATGCATCCCATTTCATAGCAAGTTTTCCAACTATTTCATATGTTAAACTCCCAGATTCCCAAATAGAAATCTCTTCAACTAAGCAAAATTGGGAACCCTCTATGTAATTGTTAATCCTGATCCATAATTTCTGGACCTCTGAGCCTGCTTTTAATATGGATGGGACAACAATCCCTGGAAAATCAAGATCTGCACAGTATGTTCTTCACTCAAAAGAAGAGTGGAATGTGTTATTCTGAAGATAGAATTAAAGAGCAGGAGGTAGGTGGAGAAACTTATATAATCACATTTGAAGAGGCCAACCTATCCTGAAAATGTAATACAATTCTTGCCCCTTCTCTTTCCTTTTTGAACAGAGCAAAAACTCTAAAGTTAACAAAGTACAATGAATTCCCTTATTCGGGATTGATTACTCAGTTTGTAGATTATCAAGGTCTCTTCCAAAAAGAAAGAATTCGGTCACTTGCTGTCTGCCTAGCTCACTGCTCTGTCGCCTTTACCCAATACACTGAAAAAGCTATCAAGTTAGAGGCAACCAGGTGGCTCAGTGGATTGAGAGCCAGGTCAAGAGATGGGAGGTCATGGGTTTAAATGTGACCCCAGACACATTCTAGCTGTGTGACCCTGGGCAAGTCACTTAACCCCCAGTTGCCTAGCCCTTATTGCTCTTCTGCCTTGGAACCAATACACAGAATTGATTCTAAGATGGAAGACAAGGGTTTAAAAAACACCTGATGCATCAACCAACTGAGGGCATTTAAAAAATAAGTTGTTAGACAACCAAGTATCAATGATCATGGAGCTGGTTTTTGTTCAGTCATTTCAATCATGTCCAACTCTTCATGACCCCATTTGGGGTTTTCTTGGGAGAGATACTGTAGTGGATTGCCGTTTTCTTCTCTAGTATAATTTATAGATGAGGAAACTGAGGGAAACAAAATTACGTGATTTTCCTGGGGTCACACAGCTAATAAGTGCCTGAGGCCAGACTTGAACTCAGGAAGATGTGTCTTCCTGACTTCAAGTTCAGGGCTCTAGGTACTATGGCGCCACCAAGCTGCCTCATGGAGCTGGCAAATGTTGCTCTACAAAGCTCTGAGGTTGAAATTGTAGTTGTGGTTTATATTCAACTTCAAGTGCTTTGGCCTGGATCAAACCTTTTTAGGATCAGAATGAACTCCTTCACATCATTTAATGAGCCTCAATGTACCTACAATATACAAGTATTAAATAATAGCACAAGGGGATTACAAGTACCCAGTCATTTACCTCCTTTTCCTTACTAGATTTCTTTACTCTACTAGATGATGAAGAGCATCCTAACAACAAATCTTTACTCACCCAGTTGCCTCCCTAGAATAAATTCTCATCACCTCTTACCTGCATCAGTGCAATTGTTTCTTAATTGATCTCCCAATTTCTACTGTCTACCTCACTATCTCGGTTCAAGTGGTCTCCCCATGCCTGCAATATATTTCCTCCTTTAAAAAAAAAAATCCCTTTCCTTCCATCTTAGAATCAATACTGTGTATTGGACCAGGGGTAGAAAGTAAGGACTAGACAATAGGGATTAAGTGATTTGCCCAGGGTCACATAGCTAGGAAGTGTCCAAGGGCAGATTTGAACCCAGTACCTCCCCCCAATCCATTTCCTTCTAACCTCTGCTTCTCAGAATCCCAAGCTTCCATGAAAACACAGTTCAATAGCCTCCTATTTCTTTCTTTTCTTATTTGCAGCTCTTAATTCTTTCTCTGTCCTAACATTTACCATAAAAGGCTAATCATTTTCCACCTAATCTCACACATGCCAAATAAACTGGTATCTTCTCCAAAGAAATCTCAGCACGCACACACACACACAGACACACACACACACACAGACACACACACACACACACACACACACACACACACACACAGAGGTCTTAGTAGGAGAGGGCAATTCTGAAGGAATCAATCAGGACAGATTGTTATAAAAATCAAAGTTCCTTTCACTTACCATCTATCATAAAACACCAGCATTAGAAACAGTATCCAAAGCTCTTGAGGGATTTAAAATGCTGCAATGATCTGTTTACATATCCTCTTGCAATTCTATTTCTTGGAGGAAATTGCAGTCCCAATACAAGCAAATCAACCCCATCTAGAGAGCTTCTTGGCAGTGCTAGAAACACCACCAGCAGCTAGACAACTAAAGACAAAAGCCCCACTGCCTTCTTTCAGATACTACCATTATTGGTTACTTTATGTTTAGAAGAGCCCAGTGTTGCCACCAGGCTTTTGCAATAAGGTTTGTAGAATGAACTATTTCAGGCAAGATGCGTAATTACTTCCTTTTCTTCTTTTCAGACCAAAAATTAAAAGTCTTAAAATTCTTAGCTTGGGAGTAGAAAAAAGAGGAAGTCACAAAAAGGAAGTAACCATTTTTACCAAGTACTCAAAGAAAAAAAAAGCCAGATAATTAATGATCATTGTCAGAAAGATGAATTTATTTTTAAATTTAAGTGTACATCAAAATAATTGTTCTTCTTTATAATCCTATATATTGGGTTTTATTAATTTTA
Organism: Monodelphis domestica; assembly: GCF_027887165.1. NCBI lineage: Eukaryota > Metazoa > Chordata > Mammalia > Didelphimorphia > Didelphidae > Monodelphis > Monodelphis domestica. The sequence goes on along the minus strand of NC_077229.1, from coordinate 399,209,245 downwards.
GTATACTATTCTGAGAAGGGATCCAAAGTCTTCACTAGACTGTGTAAGAAATTAAATTTAGGGGTTTGACTAAATATGTGAGAATTCTAAATTAATATTGTGGTCACTGATTTAAAAATATTATAGATCAAACCAAAATAACTTTTAGTAGATTTATTTACAAAGAGGTGGAAAGAATGAAAGTAGAAAAATGCAAAAAGAGGGTAGAGAAATTGTCTAGCCTATCACACTAAATATTCCTTCAGTGCTCTCCTCAGCCTGGCGGGGCTTGTTAACTCTTGAACAGAGGACACAGAGTTCCACCCTTGCAGCCTTCTCCAAGAGGGGAAGGCCTCTCTGGAACTAATCTCTCCAGAAGTCAGGAAAGGAAGGCCAGCTACTCACTCACCCAAGAGTCAATCCAAGAGCCAAGGTCCCAAGTAGAAGCAGAGGTCCAAGTCATAGCTCCAAAACACAATCCAAGTCTAAGATCCTCCAAGACAAAAATTCAGACCAAAGACCTCTTGGACAGGAAGTTCAGGATTTTTTTATAGTCCTTTTCCCATGTTATTTCCTGTTCCTTCCCTTCTTCACAGGTGCTAAGTATAGCTTACAAATTGGCTAGCACTGCCCAGGGGGGTAGTGTCTATAGGAGCCACCTCTCATCCTCTGAGGGTATAAACTCTTATCAAAGGAGTCACAAGTTTTTGAAGTTGTCACTCGTTTTAGTACGTCACTTGCAGACCTCCCCTACTTAGTGTTAAGTAGGAGCGTTTTCAGTTTTTGCTGATTAATTTAAAAATAGGCAATGGGAAAGTTAATCCTATCTTCATAATTGTTCAGGGGTCCATGACATATACAAAAAAAGTTTAAGAACCCCATCTTTAAATTGTGGGATTCATCTCGGACACTTCTTAGTTGTGCGACCTGGGAAGAGATATTTAAGTGTTCTCTGCCTTGGTTTATCCAAATGTAAAATGAGGATAATAATAGCATACCTAATTCATAGGATTATTGTGAGGAGCAAGGGAGATGATACTCATAAAGTGCTTTGCAAATTTTAAAGTGCATAAAGTGATTAATCTTCCTATCAATTTTCATATCAGGAAATTTTCACATGTATATTCAAATAAAATAAAACAAACTATGGCATAATATCTCAGCTTAGTATCAAGAATACATTCATGACTGAAATGTAAATAGAATAGAGGTAAGCAAACAGAGTTGCACCCTAATCTTCTGGGCCCTAGGCCAATTCAGTGGGTCCTGTGGGATCTGGAGTAGTGCTAAGATTTAGCAACCCTCTTAATGGCCACCAAGTGGGAAGAGACTTTCAAAGGAGAAACAACTTCGCCTCTAGTTCTCTCTTCCTTTCTGCAGAATATGTTTTGTGGAGCTCTCTGTCTAGGACATTCCATGGATGGTAGGCTGAAAAAGGAGTTCCTTTAATCCTCATACATGGTGGCATAGATGTGTGCTAAATTTAAGCCCCAAGCCCTTGACCATCTCTTCTGCTTTGTGTTGCTTTACTGGAACATATGGCTGAACAACAATCCTGAGACTGACATTTCCAGTTTGGGGGATGAGCTTGTGAGTTTGAAAGATCAAAGCTTCTAGGTTTCTTAGTAAGAGCTCACTGGGGGCAATAGGAGGTCTCGGTAACTCTACCCTTCTTGGAAAAGATGTTCACAAAGGCATATTGAGACAGCTCTGGCCGGGCTCTATAGAAAAGCTAGTGAAAGAGTTGTTTGTACAGATTAGAAGAACCAAATTGAAAGAGGAATACAGTTGGAACATGGATAGAGTATTGGACCTGAAGAGAGGAAGATCTGAGTTCAAATCTGGCCTCAAACACTTAGCATATCTGTGACCCAGGTGTAGATCATTTCATTTCTGTCTACTTCATTTCCCTCAACTGTAAAATGGGGATAATAATAAGCTCTCCCTCATAGTGAGATATTTGTAAAGTGCTTTGCAAACCATGAAGCACTATATAAGTGCTATTTATTGTTGTTATTATGACTATGTTTTGATGTTTTTAAGTATCTCCTGAGAAAGTATAATAGGAATTATGGGTTAATGCTTCATGTTTAATTTTTTGTCAATGAATTCAACATCTGATATATATTGTACATTAAATAACTTTGTATCCCTTTTGGGGGAGATCCCAATATGAACCAAACCTAAGCTTTAAGTAATTTTCCCTAGGATTCTGAATCTAGAGATAATTAGAAAGCACCTGAATCTCTGTCTCTCTGACTCTGTTTCTGTCTTTCTTTTCCTGTCTCTGTCTCTGTCACTCTGTCTGCCTCTCTTTCTCTCTGTGTGTCTCTCTGTCTGTTCTCTCTCTCTCTCTCTCTCTCTTCTGCCTCTCTGTTTCTCTCTGTGTCTGTCTGTCTGTCTGTCTGTCTGTCTCTGTCTCTCTTTCTCCTCTCAGGTCCCTAGTGGAAGAAAGTGAATACCCTAGCACCCCCAGACCTAGCAACAGCAAATACTGTAACATAAATTATTCACTTCAACAGAAGCATATCATTATTCAGAAAATTTTTTATACTGACAGTTGGGTTTCTTTAAAATTTTGTGTTGGCAAAAAATGAGAAATTGAAGAAATGTCCATCAGTTGAGGGAAAGCTGAACAAACAGTGGTACATGTTGGTGATGGAATACTATTGTGCTATAAGAAAGGATAGGCAAGATGGTTTCAGAAAAAAAGCTGGAAAGATCTGGAGGAACCGATGCAGAGTGAGATAAGCAGAACTAGGAGAACATTGTACATAATAACAGCAATATTATACAATGATCAACCGTGAAAAGCTTAGCAACCTTTACAATACAATGATCCAGGACAATTCTGAAGGACTTATGATAGGGAATGCTATCCACCACCAGAGGAAGAACTGCTGGAGTCAGGTGTAGATCAAAGTGTACTATCTTTCGCATTAATTTATTTAGTTTTATTTTGGTGTTTTGATTTTATGAGTTTCCTCTTACAACAGTGGTCAATATGGAAGTATCTTTTGCATGATTATACATGTGTAACCCAGATCAAATTACTAACCATTTCTAAGGGGGTGGGGTGGGGTGGAAGGAAGGAAGTAATTTGAATCTTATAATTTCAGAAAATGTGTGTTGAAAATTGTTATTACATGTAATTGGAAAAATAAAATATGAAATTAAAAAAAAAGAAAAGCCAGCATAAAGCATTTTATTTTAATAATAAAACTTGAAACTCATGTGTTAAGGGACATGGTAGAAGTTTCTCTGACCAAATCACCACATATGTTAGCAAAAGGGAGATGAGAGTAGGAGAGAAGGAAGGTAAGTGTGGAGGGAAATTAACAGTAGGGGAGGTGAGTATCAAAAACAGTGATGTTGAAGCTGTTATGACCAAAATCTATTTTAATGGTAAGAATTTTGATGTAGATCTATACCATATCTACATAATGACAGAGAAATTCAATGTAATAAGCTCATTAATAGAGAAAAAGCTAAACTATGGTACATAAATTAATGAAAAATTATAGCATCATAAAGAATGATGAACAAGAAATTCAGAGAGAAAAACATGGAAACTATTTCAGAATGAAGTCAGAAGAACAAGGAAAATAATATATACAACTATAAAAATATAAATATAAAGAGGAACAACAACCAAGATAAAATCTGGAGGATATAAAGTTACAATGATCAAGATCAGTCCTAAAAAGAAGAGTTATGAAAATATTTTCTCCTTCACTCTTTGCAGAGGTAGGCAACTAAGGGTTAGGAACATTATATGTACTGTCAGACTCTCTTGATATGTTTTTTAAATTAAGTTGAAGAATTTTTTTCTTTCTTAAATGTTTTTGTTATAGAAAAGGATCTCTAGAGCAGAAGTGAAGGACATATTGGCAAATGAATGTGATATAAAAATAAAAGCTACTGATAAAATATTTTAAATTAAAATTCATAACCCAAAAAATAACCTATGTATTATATTTCAAGGAATCAAAAAATAAAATTTCCCAAACCCATTATAATCAAATGATAGGAACTTCTGGGTAAACATGGCTACAGTCTAGACACAGGATGCAGTCTAGATGCAGGCCATGGGCCCTCCTGGAAAGATAGCACAGAGAAGAGCAGCAAACATTAGAAGCTGCAGAGATTCAAGAGCTGGCCTTAGGCAAAATCCTTGCTCCTTAGCTCCATACCCAGAGAACCTGCCTATCTCACTCAGATTTCTGACTAGAAAGGGAAGGAAAAACTACCATAGTGATAGCAAACAGTGCCCAGGAACAACAACTTCCCAACACCAAGAAAAACAAGAAGAACAGGTTGACCCTGGATAATTTCTTCTTTAAGGGCTTCAATAAGATCAAATTATTTATATTAATATATGGAGAAAATGTTATTTGTAACTCTCAAAATTATATTCACTATTATAGTAATTAGGAGAATCATTCACAGGAAGAGATTGGGGTAATCAGTGGTATAAGATGATATGCAAAAAAATAAAGAAAAAGGGAGGGGGGAATCAAAGATGGCACCAAGAGAAACTTGAATGAGATAAATAGGATAATCTTTTTTTTTTTAAGTTTAAGATTTTTCAGCTAGTCTTATATCCTCATTTTTTTTCATTTTGTGACTCTTTATTTTTCTTAATTTTATAATATTTTATTTGATCATTTCCATGCATTATTCATTAAAGACAAAGATCATTTTCTTTTCTTCCCCCCCCACCCCCCGTAGCCGACGCGTGATTCCACTGGGTATCACATGTGTTCTTGATTCAAACCCATTGCCATGTTGTTAATATATGCATTAGAGTGTCCCTTTAGAGTCTCTCCTCTGTCATGTCCCCTCAACCGCTGTAGTCAGGCAGTTGCTTTTCCTCAGTGTTTCTACTCCCACAGTTTGTCCTCTGCTTATGAATAGTGTTTTTTCTCCTAGATCCCTGCAGATTGTTCAGGGACATTGCATTGACCCTAATGGAAAAGTCCATTACGTTCGATTATACCACAGTGTATTAGTCTCTGTGTACAATGTTCTCCTGGTTCTGCTCCTCTTGCTCTGCATCACTTCCTGGAGGTCTTTCCAGTCTCCATGGAATTCCTCTACTTTGTTATTCCTTTTTGCACAATAGTATTCCATCACCAACATATACCACAATTTGTTCAGCCATTCCCCAATTGATGGGCATCCCCTCGTTTTCCAATTTTTGGCCACCACAAAAAACGCAGCTATGAATATTCTTGTACAAGTCTTTTGCTCCATTATCTCTTTGGGGTACAGACCCAGCAGTGCTATGGCTGGATCAAAGGGTAGACATTCTTTTATCGCCCTTTGGGCATAGTTCCAAATTGCCCTCCAGAATGGTTGGATCAGTTCACAACTCCACCAGCAATGAATTAATGACCCTACTTTGCCACATCCCCTCCAGCATTCATTACTTTCCTTTGCTATCATGTTAGCCAATCTGCTAGGTGTGAGGTGACACCTCAGAGTTGTTTTTATTTGCATCTCTCTGATTATAAGAGATTTAGAACACTTCTTCATGTGCTTATTAATAGTTTTGATTTCTTTATCTGAAAACTGCCTATCCATGTCCCTTGCCCATTTATCAATTGGAGAGTGGCTTGGTTTTTTGTACAATTGATTTAGCTCTTTATAAATTTGAGTAATTAAACCTTTGTCAGAGGTTTTTATGAAGATTTTTTCCCAATTTGTTGTTTCCCTTCTGATTTTAGTTACATTGGTTTTGTTTGTACAAAAGCTTTTTAATTTGATGTAGTCGAAATTATTTATTTTACATTTTGTGATTCTTTCTATGTCTTGCTTGGTTTTAAAGTCTTTCCCCTCCCAAAGGTCTGACATGTATACTATTCTGTGTTTACCCAATTTACTTATGGTTTCCTTTTTTATGTTTAAGTCATTCACCCATTTTGAATTTATCTTGGTGTAGGGTGTGAGGTGTTGATCTATTCCTAATCTCTCCCACACTGTCTTCCAATTTTCCCAGCAGTTTTTATCGAATAGTGGATTTTTGTCCCAAAAGCTGGGATCTTTGAGTTTATCTTATACTGTCTTGCTGAGGTCGCTTTCCCCCAGTCTATTCCACTGATCCTCCTTTCTGTCTCTTATCCAGTACCAAATTGTTTTGATGACTGCTGCTTTGTAATATAGTTTGAGGTCTGGGACTGCAAGGCCCCCTTCCTTTGTATTTTTTTTTTCATTATTTCCCTGGATAGCCTTGATCTTTTGTTATTCCAAATGTACTTTGTTATGGTTTTTTCTAAATCAGTAAAGAAATTTTTTGGGAGTTCAATGGGTATGGCACTAAATAGATAAATAAGTTTGGGTAGGATGGTCATTTTTATTATATTGGCTCATACTATCCATGAGCAGTTAATGGTTTTCCAATTGCTCAAGTCTAGTTTTAGTTGTGTGGCGAGTGTTTTGTAGTTGTGTTCATATAGTTCCTGTGTTTGTCTTGGGAGGTAGATTCCTAGGTATTTTATTTTGTCTAAGGTGATTTTGAATGGGATTTCTCTTTCTAGTTCTTGCTGCTGAGCTGTGTTGGAATTACATAGAAATGCTGATGACTTATGTGGGTTTATTTTGTATCCTGCAACTTTATTAAAGTTGATTATTTCAATTAGCTTTTTGGTTGATTCTCTAGGGTTCTTTAAGTAGACCATCATGTCATCTGCAAAGAGTGATAACTTGGTCTCCTCCTTGCTTATTTTGATTCCTTCCATTTCTTTTTCTTCTCTAATTGCTACTGCTAGTGTTTCTAGTACAATGTCAAATAGAAGAGGTGATAATGGGCATCCTTATTTCACTCCTGATCTTATTGGAAATGCATCTAGTTTATCCCCATTGCAGATGATATTAGCTGATGGTTTTAGATATATACTGTTTATTGTTTTTAGGAATGACCCTTCTATTCCTATGCTTTCTAGTGTTTTTAATAGGAATAGGTGTTGTATTTTATCAAAGGCTTTTTCTGCATCTATTGAGATAATCATGTGGTTCTTGTTGGTTTGCTTGTTGATGTGGTCAATTATGTGGATGGTTTTCCTAATATTGAACCAGCCCTGCATCCCTGGTATAAATCCTACTTGATCCTGGTGGATGACCCTTCTGATCACTTGCTGGAGTCTTTTTCCTAGTATCCTATTTAAGATTTTTGCATCCATATTCATTAGGGAGATTGGTCTATAGTTTTCTTTCTCTGTTTTTGACCTGCCTGGTTTTGGAATCAGTACCATGTTTGTGTCATAAAAGGAGTTTGGTAGAACTCCCTCTTTGCTTATTATGTCAAATAGTTTATATAGTATTGGGATTAACTGCTCTCTGAATGTTTGATAGAATTCACTGGTGAATCCATCAGGCTCTGGGGATTTTTTCTTAGGAAGTTCTTTGATGGCTTGTTGGATTTCATTTTCTGATATGGAATTATTTAAGAATTCTATTTCTTCTTCTGTTAGTCTAGGCAGTTTGTATTTTTGTAAATATTCATCCATATCACCTAAGTTGGTATATTTATTGCCATATAATTGGGCAAAGTAATTTTTAATGATTGTCTTAATTTCCTCTTCATCAGAGGTGATGTCCCCCTTTTCATCTTTAATGCTGTGAATTTGCTTTTCTTCCTTCCTTTTCTTAATTAGATTGACCAGTACTTTGTCTATTTTGTTTGTTTTTTCAAAGTACCAGCTTCTTGTCTTATTTATTAAATCAATAGTTCTATCACTTTCGATTTTATTAATTTCTCCCTTAATTTTTAGGATTTCTAGTTTGGTTTTCTGCTGGGGGTTTTTAATTTGATCGCTTTTGAGTTTTTTTATTTGCATTTCCAATTGATTGATCTTTGCTCTCCCTAGTTTGTTAATATATGCACTCAGGGATATTAATTTACCTCTGATTATCGCTTTAGCTGCATCTCAAAAGGTTTGAAAGGATGTCTCGCCATTGTCATTTTCCTTGATGAAATTATTGTTTCTATGATTTCTTCTCTAACTAAAAGATTTTGGAGTATCATATTGTTTAATTTCCAATTAGTTTTTGATTTGGTTTTCCATGTACCATTACTGATCATTATTTTTATTGCCTTGCCATCTGAAAAGGCTGCATTTATTATTTCTGCTTTTCTGCATTTGTGTGCCATGTTTCTGTGACCTAATGTATGGTCAAACTTTGTGAATGTGCCATGTGGTGCTGAGAAGAAGGTGTATTCCTTTTTATCTCTATTTATTTTTCTCCATATGTCGATTAATTCTAATTTTTCAAAGATTTCATTCACTTCTTTTACCTCTTTCTTATTTATTTTTTGATTTGATTTATCTAAATTTGATAATGGTTGGTTTAAGTCTCCCACTAATATGGTTTTACTTTCTATTTCGTCCTTCAATTCTCCTAGTTTCTCCATTAGAAATTTGGGTGCTATATTATTTGGTGTATACATGTTGATTAGTGATATTTCCTCATTATCTAACGTCCCTTTTAACAAAATATAATTACCTTCCATATCCCTTCTGATCAGGTCTATTTTTGCTTTGGCTTTATCAGATATCATGATTACTACTCCTGCCTTCTTTCTGTCAGTTGAGGCCCAGAAGGTCTTACTCCATCCTTTAATTCTGACCTTGTGGGTGTCTACCCGCCTCATGTATGTTTCTTGAAGACAACATATGGTAGGGGTTTGGATTCTAATCCATTCTGCTATTCGTCTACGTTTTATGGGTGAGTTCATCTCATTCATGTTCAAAGTTATGACTGTTACTTGTGGACTCCCTGGCATTTTGATATCCTTCCCTAATTCTAACCTTTCTTCTTCAGCTCTACCTTTTACTCCGGTGATTTACTTTAAATCAGTCCCCCTTGTACTTCCCTTTCTACCCCCCTCCCTTCTTATTCCCTCCATTATTTTCCCCTGTAGTCTTTTTAAAATTTCCCCTCCCACCCTCTCCCTCCCTTGTACTGCTTCCCTCCCCACCAGTCTGTTTTTTACCCTTCTACTCCCCTATAGGGCGCAAATCTATTCTCTTCCCCAATGGGTTGGATTGTTCTTCCCTCTTTGGGTCAGTTTCAAAGTACATAGGAGTTGAGTATTTCCTATCTCCAACCTCTTTAACCTTCCAGTGTATCGATGTTCTCCCCCCTCCCACCATGAGCTTCTTTGTGACATATAAATTTATAAATTTACCCCCATTTGTTTCTTTTCCCATTTCTTTTAGTCATAACCTCTTTTCTTTTTTTAGCTTTAGTCATGTATATATATATATATATACACATGTATATGTATTTATGCATGCATATATCTATATACCTATTTATGTCTTGTCCTTTCATCCTATACAGTTTGTCACTGTTCCCTCTGAGTGTAGTTCTTCTAGCTGCTCAGGTGAGAGCAACAGTTTTTAAGAGTTGCCATTGACCTCTTTTCTTATAGGGATACATATCATTTTAACTTACTGAGTCTCTTAAAAATTTTTTTGTTGTTGTTGTTTTTTCCCCTCTTTTTTAATTACCTTTTGATGATTCTCTTGAGTTCTGTGGTTGGACTTCAAATTTTCTGTTCAGGTCTGGTCTTTTTTTTATGAATGCTTGGAACTCTTCTGTTGTGTTAAATGACCATACTTTCCCCTGTAAGAATATAGTCAGTTTTGATGGATATTTTATTCTTGGCTGTAGACCTAGTTCCCTTGCTTTCTGGAATATCGTATTCCATGCCTTTCAGTCCTTCAGTGTGGATGCAGACAGATCCTGTGTTATCCCCACTGTGTTTCCATGGTATCTGAATGGCTTCCTCTTGGCAGCTTGTATCTGTTCTTTCATCTGATTGTTTTTGAATTTGGCTATAACATTTCTTGGTGTTGTCAGTTGGGGATTAAATACAGGGGGTGATCTGTGGATTCTTTCAATCTCCACTTTCCCCTCTTGTTCTAGGATCTTGGGACAGTTTTCCTGGATAATTTCCTCTAGTATTATGTCCAGGCTTTTTCTTTTGTCGTGGTCTTCTGGTAGTCCAATTTTTCTTAAATTGTCTCTTCTTGAATGATTTTCTAAATCGTTTGTTTTGTGAATGAGATGCTTCACATTTTCCTCAATTTTTTCATTCTTTTTGTTTTGTTTTATAGTGTCTGCTGCCTTGTGAGGTCACTTGATCCTAGTTGTTTTATTTTGGTTCTTAAAGATTGGATTTCATCTCTGGCTTTTTGGTCATCTTTTTCCTTCTGGTCTGGATTTTCTTTGAAGATCATCTTTCATCCTCTTTGCCTGGTCTTTCATCTCCTTTACCTGGTCTTTCATCTCCTTTGCCTCATTTTCCAGCTGGATGATTTTGGCTTTCAGGACATTATTTTCTTGTTTTAGTTCAAGTGCCTCTGTTTCCAGATGACTTATCTTAATTTTTAAGTTCTTTTACCAATTGTCATCAGCCTCTCTTAGTTGTGTTTTGAGTTCTTCCACAGCCTGTATCCAATTTGCTGGGATTTCTGGTTTATTGTTTGCTGATCTCTCCCCCTCTGTTCCATTTTCTGAGTAGTAGCTGTATATTGTAGTTTCTTTCTTCTTTTTCTGTTGTTCGTTCAAATTCACCCCTTCTTTACTCCCCGTATTTGTCTGTGCTCTTGTTCCTCTCATTTTTTTGTTTTTTGGGGACTTCTATCAGTCTCCCCTCTTGGAGCTTTAACAGAAGATCTCTTGGTGTAATCTCTGGGGGAGGGTTGTTGGGGGTTTGAGCTTTCCTGTCCTCTGGAGGCTTTTGATTGGCTTAAAGTCCAGCAGTCAATGAGGATGGGTGGGGAGCCTGGGCTTCCCTGCATTCTAGAGACTTTTGATGGGCTTGAGTTCAGCTCAGTTGGGCTGGGTTTACTCTGAGTTTTAAACTTCCTGAATGGCTGGAGCAAATATGGAGGATCTCCAAAGCTCTGGCCAGGCTGCCAGGTCTATGCTCCTTCTAGGCTGCCATCCACCTCTAGGTTTCTGTTTTTTCAGAAGATCCTGCTCTCTAAGGGGGGAGGGGTCATGGCTTCCCTGGGATCTGAGGGATCCTGATGGGATTAAGTTCACCTGGTTTGGGCCGAATGAGCCCTGAAGCAAAAAAACCCTTCTCCTCCACAATCTGTGTTGAATGCCTGGAGACTGGCCCAGGTTGTTTTCAAGGTAAGCCCTTCCCAGGCCCTGAGGTTTTTGTTCTTTCAGGAGCTCTGAGGGCTCCTGATGGGATTAGGTTCAGGTGGTGTGGGCCTAATGATCCTCAAGCCAAAAAAAAAAGAGAAAAAAAAACCAACCTCCTCCTCCACAGTCTATGTTGAATGCCCGGAGAATGACCCAGGTTACTTTCAAGGTATGTTCTTTGGAGCAACCCCTTTGCTGGCTCTGAGTTTTCTGTCCTTTCAGTAGCTCTGAGGGCTCCTGATGGGATTGGGTTCAGCTGGTGCCCTAAAGCTGGGACCTCCCTTGAGACTCAGATGGAACGACCCAGCCAGGGGGCTACAGGCTTCCCCCTTCTCTCTATGTTTCCCTGCCATCTGTGTTGGGTGCCCTGGAGACTTGCTCAGGTTGCTTTCAAGGTGAGTCCTCAGAGCCCTGAGGTTCCTGCTGCTGCCGAGGGCTCAGCACTCTGGGTTGGGGGAATGGGTCCTGGGACCTTCCTTCTGCCTACCCCTTAGATCTGAGTGATCTAGGGTTCTGGCTTTTGGGGTGTGGTACCTTTTGATCCAGGTCGAGGAGGAGGGTTCCCCAGGTCTATCCTGTTGTTCAGCTTGAATTTTGGTGTCTTAGGAGCACTTGGTTTGCGATCGGTAAGGAAGGGTTTCCGAGGTCTGAACTTTCACTGCTTCTAAATAGGATAATCTTTAAGAGACACATGGGAAGGGGAGGGGGAGGATACTCTTATAAGAAGGAGAGGAAGAGAGTGCCAATAGGTAATACTTAAACCTTACTCTCAGTGCAATCAATTCTGAGAAGGAAGAAGATCAAGATCCATTGGGGTATTGAATTCAATCTTACCCTACAGGGAAAGTAAGAAGGGAAAACTAAAGGAGGTAAGGTTTTCATTTCAAGAGAAATGAAAACAATGTAAGAAGAAATGAAAAAGGAGACCCAAAAGCAGATGGAGGAAAATAAGGCCCTAAAAATTAGAACTGAACAACTAGAAACTAATGATTTCATGAGACATCAAGAAACAATAAAACAAAATCAAAAGAATGAAAAAAAAACTGACAAAAACATGAAATATCTCATTGAAAAAAACTGACCTAGAAAATAGATTGAAACACTTTAAGATTTGACTTCCTGAAAGCTATGTTCAAAAAAAACCTTGAATATCATAATATGAGAAATTATCAAAGAAAATTGCCCAGATATTCTTGAACAAGAAAATAAAATAGAAATATAAAGAATCCACAGATCATCTCCAAAAAGAAATCCTTAAATGACAACTTCCAGGAATATAATATCCTAATCCAAGAACCACCAAGTCAAGGAAAAAATACTTCAAACAGCCAGAAAGAAACCATTCAAATACCATGGAGTTACAATCAGGTTCACAAAGGGCCTAGCAGCTTCTACATTAAAGGATAAGAAGGCACGGAATATGATATTCAGGAAGGCAAAAGATCTAGGTTTACAAGTCAAAGCTATCTATCCAGCAAAACTGAATATATTCTTTCAGGAGGGAAATGGACATCAAAAAGATAGAAGATTTCCAAGCATTCCTAAGGAATAAGCCAGACCTAAACAAAAAATTTGAAGTCAAAAGGCAAGACCCAAGAGAAGCCTAAAAATGTAAATAATAAAGAGAAAATTTAAGGGACTCCTTCTACGTGGAAAGAGGATATCTGTAATTCTTAAACATTATTCTTAATAGTAGAGCAGATAGAAGGAATATACTTAGAAAGAGGATAGGGAAGTAAGCTGAGAATGATATGTAAAAAAATCAAGGGGTGAAAAAGAGGATTGCACTGATATAAAAGAGAAAAGAGAGACAAAATGGGTAAAGTACATAATATAGGGAGGTGTGAAAAATCATTATAGGGAGGGGAGGATAAGGGTAGTGGCAGGAAATGCTTAAACGTTACTCTCATCATAACTGGCTCAGAGGGGGGAAAACAAATATTCACAAGGGGTTTGGAATTCTATCATACCTTACAGAGAAGCAGGAGAATAAGATAAGGTAAGGGGAGGTAATTAGAGGAAGGGGGAAGTAGGAGGTGGTGATAAAAAAAAAAAAACACTGGTGAATAGGAATGGAGTGAAAGGGAATAGAGCAGGATCAAAAGAGGAAATTAAATGGAGAGTAATACACAGTATTCATAACTGCAAATGTGAATGGGACGAATTCACCCATAAAATGGAAGCAGATAGCAGAGTGGATTAAAAACCAGAATCCTACTATATGTTGTTTACAAAAAACACATTTGAGGCAGGGTGACACACACAGATTAAAGGTAAAAGTCTAGAGCAGAATTTATTTGGCATCATCTAAAATTTTAAAAAGCAGGAGTAGCAATCATAGTATCAGACAAAGCTTAAGTAAAAATTGATCTGATTAAAAGAGATAAGGAAGGAAATTATATCTTGCTAAAAGGTGCTATAAAAAATGAAGTAATATCAATACTAAACATTTATGCCCGAATGGTAAAGCATCCAGATTTTTAAAGGAGAAAATAGAGGAAATAGATAGTAAAATCCTACTAGTGGGGGACCTCAACCTTCCCCTATCAAAACTCGATAAGTCAAACCAAAAAAATAAATAATTAAGGGAATTGAATGAAATCTTAGAAAAATTAAGAGTTAATAGACATCTAGAGAAAATTAAATAGGGATAAAAAGGAATATACCTTTTTTATAGCAGCACATGGTATGTATACAAAGATCAACCATGTACTAGGGCATAAAAACATCATAAACAAATGCAGAAAAGCAGAAATAATAAATGTAACTTTTTCAACTACACATACAAACACACCCAAAGACTCGGATATAGAAATATAGTAAACTCAAATGGTAAGTAAAATGGAACAGAGCAGAGAAGGGAAAAAGAGGAAAATAGATCAAGAGAGAAATTAATGATAAAGGAAACAAACTCTTGGATGGATGAAAATCAAAACATACTCTCTTTCACATCATGTTTTATGGTTTTATTTTGGAGTTCTGGTTATTTATGAGTGTGCTCTCTCAAAATGGTCATAAGAATGACCAATGAAGAAGTGTGTTTTGCATGATGATAAAATAAAATTTAAAGTTTAAAAGAAAACAATCTAAGTTTAAATAGGGATTATAATTAGAGTTTTCAAAGCTTTCAAAGCTTCAAATCTGGGTAAGGGAATTTTAAAAAGGAAAGGGCAGCAAAAGCTGATTCAATGAAGTATAGATTACTGGTGCTAAGCATATTCCTCTCTCAATATAATGAAGCTTTTTTAGGACCAAGCAAAGAAAAATGAAGAAAAAGTATAAAAGAATAATATGGAAGGAAATACATAATTATTATAACTGAGGATGTAAATGGGATGGACTCACTTATAAAATAGAATTTGATAGCATAATGGATTAGTAAACAGAATCTAACACCTGGAAACATAAGGCTGCACACCAAATTAAAAGGGGTGGAATAAAATGTACTATGCTTCAGACAAACTCCAAAAGAGAGGAGTAAAAGACATGATCTCAGACAAGGTAACAAAAAAATAGACCTAATTAAAATAGATAAGCAGGGAAAATACATTATGCTGAAACTAATATTAATACTTGATACAAATTATATGAATGACATGCCATCTAAATACTTAAAATTAAATGAGTTATAAATACATAATCAATAAAATTATAATGTTGGAACTTTTAAAGGTAACCATTTCCAGATCTAGATAAATCTAACAAAAATAAATCAGAACTATGTTGAGTCTGAATAGAATTTTTTGTAAGTTAGATATCACAGATTCAGGCAATTCTTGAATGGAAACAGAGGAGTATACATATTTCTCAGCTGTTTCTAGGAGTTTTACCAAAAGTGACCACGTACTATGGTATAAAAACTTCATTAAAATGCAGGAAAGTAGAGGTAGAAATCATGTTATTGCTGATCACAATGCCATAAAATAAGTTGAAGAAAAGGAAAAAGGTAATTGAAGATTAAATAACTTAATCCTATTTAATTGATGGGACAAACAGTAAATCATAGAAATAATATATGCTTTCATTGAAAATAATAAGGAAAATGCTGAGACAATGTCCAAGAATTGTTGAGCTAAAACTAAAACAATCTGTAGAGGAAAATGCATATCTCATAGTGCTTTTCACTGACAAAAAAGAGAAAGATCAGATCAATGAATTGGGCAGCATGTGCTCTCAGCTGGCCTATTTCAAGTTCAGATTCAATATTAGAATAAAGTGAGACAGTCATTGGTCATCCAACTGTTTTTTTTTTTTTAAGGCAAGGAGAAGCCTATTTAACCAGGTTAGGCACTGAGGACTCCATAAGTTGATTTGGCAGAGCAAAACTCCCTTGCTTGAATTAACCATTGTGATTCTCCAGTCAAGCATCAAAGCACCATCAGCGCCCCTCCTGGCTGTTGTTTTACTCAGAAAATGAGGACATGATCTCAGCATACTGAGTCTTTAATCCCCTAAACCAACTAAAACCTGGGAAAAGTCTCAGTACCTTAAAATGTAAAAATACCTAGCCTAACTTGCTTGTAGGGAATTTTGAGAGTAGGAGATTACTTCTACCACAATATATGTCTTTAAAAAAAAAAACAACTAGAAAATTAAGAAATTAGCAAATTCTTATTAAGCAAAAAAAATGTTATTATTATCTTCTCAGGTCATCCTCTCCATATCTGTTTTAAAACTGGTCAATATCCTTTCTATATTATGTGACTACCAGAACTAGACACAGTATTTCAGATATGGTCACACCAGAACAGAATGTGAGTCAGCCCATCCCTTGTTTGGGATTCCATGGTTCTATTAATTTGGATGAAGATTGAATTAATTTGTTTTGTTGTCATATCACACTGCTGATTCATACTGATTTTTCTGTCCACTAAAACCCTCATGTGTTTTACACATGTGCTGCTCTCTGGCAATGCTTCTCTCATTTTATACTTGTAACATTCATTTCTTGTTTTTGTTTTTATTTTTTTTTAACTCAAGGGCAGGACCTTTCATTTAACATTGACAAGTTTATTATTATTCATTTTGGCTTCATCTTCCAACCCATGCACATCTGTTTGCTCTCAGTTCTGTTATTTTTAATGCAAGAGCTATCTTTTCCAGCTTTGTTATAATCTGAAAAACTGATACCCATGATATCAATGTTTTCATCCAAGTAACTGATAAAAATTCTAAACAGCAGAGGGCCAAAATGGAGTCCTGCAGAATTCCACCTCTCTCCATTTGGAAACTAATGCATTAATCAATATTTTCTCTAGATCTGGTTGTTTAGTTATTTCCAAATCTATTTAGTACTACCATCTTGCCTATAGGTTTCTGTCTTAACCAGAAGAATCTATGACTGTCAATGATCACCATGACATAGAGGTTGCCCTGGATTATGGAAGACTCTGCCAGGGGGATAGAAAGTCCTACCATGCTAGAAGGGGTTTTAGGAAAGTTCTTACAGTAGATTATGTGTGCTTTCTGAGGATCAGCCCAGCTAAGATCAGAGGGGTTTATCTTCAACGAACTGTCTATTAGATGATGAATTCTTTGACTATGAAAATTCATTAAACAAAGAAAAATAAAAATGGATCTCAGGCCTCTAATAGCCCCCTTCCCTTTCTGCAGAGCCAAAGCAGAGTGATGGAAAGGGAGACAAAGGATTCTAAGAATCACAATGTTTAGATTGTTTATAAATATTAACTTATCTCTTGCTACTCTAGATGTGAAATCCTTGTCTAGTAATCAAAAAATAGGCATACTATTGGAGGAGAAATGAACCATACCATTCTTAATCTACCACTATAAATAAAATAATAGGATAGATGAAAATGGTTATTAAATGCTGATTGTTTCCAGGCTCTCCATGCAAAGTTCAAATAGGGAATTTGGTGAAGTTAGTTTTTATTGAAACTCTGAAAACAATTAAAAAATATATTTTCATGGGATATTTGGTTACCTTGTATAGTGTTTTTGATAAGCATTTGCCCAAGACAAAACTCCAAATAAACTAAGTGCCAAAATGTATTACAAGGTAAAGAAGGAAAAATAATTAAATCTATGAATAAAAAGTTTAATTAATATTGGTGACTTTAATGCAAAGATAGGCTTGGAGAAGGACTTCTAAAGCTATGTTGGAAAATGTCTCGATTAGACCAAATATAGGCATAGGACATTCATACAAAAGGTGAAAATTTTGAGAGCTTTGAGGAATCAGCTCTAGTTTTTTGAAAGAAGAGAAGAAACTTTTTTTTAAAACCCTTACCTTCCATCTAAGAATTCGTACTATATATTGGTTCTAAGGCAGAAGAGCAGTAAGGGCTAAGCAATGGGTTTTAAGTGACTTGCCCAGGATTACACAGCTAGAAAGTATCTAAAGCCATATTTGAACCCAGACCCTTTCATTTCTAGGCCTTACTCTCTCATCTACTGAGCCACCCAGCTGCCCCTATGAGGAAACATTTTTTAAAAAATTAAACTTTACTCTGTGTCAAATGTTAAAAATTATTCCCCTCATGCCTCTCTTTTAATTTTCACCAAATTGTTATAAGTATAAATCACAGATGTTTCAAGGGGAATTTTGATTAATGTAAAAGAAGGGACAATATAAGGTTTTTTTAATAAGTGTTAATTCATAGCGGTTAATTCATATCACACAGGATCAGATCTTAAGAGATGGAAAAAAATTAGAGATCATCTTATCTAACCCTTACATTTTTCAGAGGAGGAAAATGAGGCCCAAGATGTTGTAACTTGACAAAAGTTATACAGATTAGTAAAGGGCAGCGATGGTGTTTGATGCTGAGTCCTCTGAGTCCAGATCTTATCTCTGCACTGCAACACTTGCCTTTCAAGCGTTATTCAATTAACTCAATGATACAACAAATCCAATATCCCACACTGCTTATTGTTTGTAGACCATAAAAGGCATTTGATTCAGTTTTTTAAAATATCGCCTTTAAGGCTGAATAGAGTACATCTGTAAAAATCATACAAGGTTCCTTAAAAGATGTGAATGTCACAAAGATAACTTTGATGACACTATTATTAAAAATATTAAATGAGGCAACAACAGAGGAAGGGCTATAAGATGTCTAGTGCAGAATCCAAATGGAAAAGATGCTCCTCATTTCAGATGCCATTGGGCTGTTTAGAGCAAGCCTGGCCTAGAACCTTGCAAAAAAAAAAAAAGATCAATAATTGTGCAAAGGAATTTAATCCATATAGGAAAACCAAAAGGATGAAGAATTCCTCTTGTCCAGACTATGATATGGATTTGAGCAGACAATTGGTATAACAGTACATATATTTTGGACAAACATGGCATGTTTGATCCATAACTGAACAGGAAGAAAACAGGCTAAAGTTCCTTTTGGAAAATTGTACAGAAAAATACTACAATTTTCCAAAAGGAAATTTAGCCTGTTTTCTTCTAAAATCCTATTTTTTAAACCCTTACCTTCCATCTTGGAATCAATACTGTGTATTGGTTCCACGGAAGAAGAGTGGTAAGGACTAGACAATGGGGGTCAAGTGACTTGCCCAGGGTCACACAGCTGGGAAGTATCTGAGGCTCTCAATCCACTGAGCTTCACAGCTGTCCCTAAAACCGTATTTTTAAAATAGTCTTCTCCCAGAGATGCTGTGTAATTGGTTATGTCATAGAATACCACAGTATTTGAATACAATTTAAACCATGCATTATATATGTATATATGGTATTGTATTTTTAACTTTTTTTATTAAACATTTCCCAATTACATCTTTATCTGGTTCAGGCAGCATTCAGCATCCCCCTTAGTTTGATATCTCTAATAAACAGTGTGAAGGAGTATAAATTGGGACTCAGCAGGCTGTACGACATCATCAATCAATCAATAAACATTTATTATGTGACTATTCTGTGCCAAGCATTGCGCTAAGCTGTGGGGTTTCAGAAAGATGCAAAAGACAGCTCTTGCCCTCAAGGAGCTCACAACTGAATCTAAACATGACCAAGGAAGGTGTGCACAAGAGAAGTAATATAAAAGATGTAATCAGGAAGGTGTATGATCATTAAAGAATATGTTAGTTATGTAGTAAGAATGAGGGTAAACGTTTATGGTCCACTGGTACCTATTCAATGCCAATATTACTAGACATTAGGTACTCAGCAGGTAGGCAGAACCCTTCAGGGTGATTTGCAGGAGGACGTGGACAACTATTGCACAGCATGGGATGACATGGATGGATTTTTCTGAGAATAGTGATAGATGTCTTGCTAAGATATAACACCCTTTACTCCTAAACTCTAACATTCCTGTGGAGCTTAGGCATGTACCAATCTAAAAAGAAATAATCACCTCCAGACTTTTCCACTGAACACAGAAGGATTCCATTGGACTGGTCCAGAATCCTGCAGAGACCCTGAAACAGATAAGCCAGTATAAGTAGAAAGTAGAACGCAGGAGACTCCAAGGGGATTTAGGTCAGAATCCATTAAGTACTAACAATACTGAGCCCGGAGAAGGGAAAAAGATTCTAGATTAAGGCCAGAATGAGGTATTTCCAAAGTTCTTGGCAGGAGCACAGCATGAAAGGAACCCCTGAGGCCAGTGAATTGGAGATAAATATCCCAGCAAAACCTAATGCAGAGGGAGATTCTAGAGCCCCATAGCAAGAAAGGGTCCCCAAATAGAGTATAGCACCAGAATCCATTGAAGATTGACTTAATCTTGGCCATCATTCTCAGGACCAACCAGGCATTGTCCACACTATTCTAAGAATGGCTCAAATACAATGTTCATTAGCTTCCCCAACACCTAAAAAGAAATACTGGAACTACTGAAATGAGCAAGAAATACTATGAATAACATGATAAAATACCTTGGTTTGAGAGATGCCTCACGGTCAAACTTAAAGAGACTAGTAGCTCCACAACAAATCCAAGTCAAGTCTCAGAGACAAAAATATTCTGGCCACAAGGATTACAGGAGTACCTGGAAAAAAATAAAGCAAGAGATACAAAATGGAATAACCAGGAAGAAAAGAATAACAAGGAGAATTGGTACATTTGAATAGATAGTGAAAAACTTCACCTAAGAAACAAATGCACCCCAAATTAAAATGGGCCAAGTATAAAATCACTATCATTTTTATCAATGTCAGCAAGAAATATTAAAACAAAATTCAAAATGGGTGAATGATTTAAATATGAAGAAGGAAACTATAAGTAAATTAGATGAACATAGAATAGTATACCTGTCAGATCTATGGGAAATGAAAGATTTTAAGACCAAGCAAGAAATAGAGAATATTACAAAATGTAAAATGATTAATTTTAACTACATTAAATTAAAAAGGGTTTGTACAAACAAAACCAATGCAACCAAAATTAGAAGGGAAGCAACAAATTGGGAAAAAATATTTATAACAAAAACCTCTGACAACAGTCTAATTACTCAAATTTATAAGGAGCTAAATCAATTGTAAAAAGAAAAAAGAAAAAAACAAGCCATTCCCCACCTGAAAAATAGGCAAGGGACATAAATAGGAAATTTTCAGATAAAGAAGTCAAAATGATCAATAAGCACATGAAAATGTGTTGTAAATCTCTTATAATTAAAGAAATGCAAATCAAAACAACTCTGAGGTGCCGAAATTAATAAATGTTGGAGGAATTGTGGCAAAATTGGGATAATAATGCATTCCTGGTGGAGTTGTGAAATGATTCAACTATTCTGGAAGGCAATTTGGAACTATGCCCAAAGGCCTTTAAATGATTGCCTGCCCTTTGATCCAGGCATACCACTGCTGGGGTTGTATCCCAAAGAGATAAGGAAAAAGACATGTGCAAAAATATTCATAGCTGTGCTCTTTGTTGTGGCAAAAAAATTGGAAAATGAAGGGATGTTCTTCAATTGGGGAATGACTGAACAAATTGTGGTATATGTTGTTGATGGAATACTATTGTGCTGAAAGGGGTAATGAACTGGAGGAATTCCATGTGAACTAGAATGACCTCCAAGAATTGATGCAGAGTAAAAGGAGCAGAACCAGGAGAACATTGTACACAGAGACTGATATACTTTGGCAAAATCAATTGTAATGGACTTCTCTATTAGCAGCAATGCAATGATCCAGGACAATTCTCAGGGACTTAAGAAAAAGAACATGGTCTGCCTAGTTCACTGCTCTATATTGCCTTTACCCAATACACTGAAAAAGCTATCAAGTTGGGGGCAGCTGGGAGGTTCAGTGGATAGAGAGTTACACCTGGAGTCAGGAGATTCTAGGTTCAATTCTGGCCTCCAACCCTTCCTAGCTGTATGACCCTGAGCAAGTCACTTAACCCTAATCGCCTAGCTCTTAACATGTTTCTGCCTTAGAACCAATAATTAGTATCAATTTTAAGATAGAATGAATTTAAAAAAATAAAAAGAAACTCATGCAACCATTCTGAATGGTTCACTACAAACTTATGCTATACAATCTTACTGTTGCTAGGCATTCCTACTATGACACCCTTTTCAACTCACTCTCCCATTCTCCACAGAGACTGTATGTTCAGATAGATGTCTCAAATTTAAAGTATATGAAGAATGTTGTCAAATTTATGGGAATGAGTTCCATTTCCAAAATGACAAATGGGCAAAAGACATGAACTGACAATTTTCAGATAAAGAAAACAAAGCCATATATAAGTACACAAATCACAAATGATTAGGGAAAGCAAACTTCCTATGACTCCTCTTTCCTCCATCCATTCAACTTATAACCTTCTCTGAAATCTTACAGAATTTCCATTCACTATGACCTTCCTACTCTCCCCTCTTCTTCATTCCTTATTACTCAGATGTCTTCTGCCACTCTCTCCTCTTTGACTTCTACCTCAAATGATGAAGAGGTCTTACTTCTTATCAAGGCTAACCTTTCTACCAGTTCAAGCATTCCCATTTCATCCCATCTCCTCCAATATATTATTTCCTCTGCCATCTCCACTTTTTCATGTATTTTTAATGTCTCCCTGTCTACTAGTTCATTCCCTCTTGTCTGCAAACATGCTCATGCCACCTCCATCCTGAAAAAACTTTTACTTGATACTTCTGGCCCTGCAATCATTCTCTATCTCTTCTGCCCTTTGTAGCTAAACTCCTTGAAAAGGTTGTCTACCACAAGAGCCTCCATTTTCTCTCCTCTCACTCTCTTGACCCTTACTATCTGGTTTCTGACCTTATCATTCTGCCACAACTATCTTCAAAATTACTGATCATCTCTCTGTTATCAAATCCAATGGCCTTTTTTCACTCTTCATTCTCCTTGACCTCTCTGCAACATTTAAATACTTTTTATTCAGCCTTTCCCTTCCCTTCCCACATCACAGAAGGCATCCTCCAGCAAAAAAAATATATAGATATAGATATAGATATAGATAGATAGATAGATAGATAGATAGATAGATAGATAGATAGATAGATAGATTATGTCTTTCATGTTTCCACTTCTCAATTCATTCTCTGGAGGTGAACCTTCACAAGTTACTCTTCCAATATTAAATCAGTAGTTGTATATAATGTTCTCTTAGATCTACTCATTTCACTTTTCATTATTATTCATATAATTCTTTCCAAATTTAAAAAAAATTAATCTGCTCATTTACAGTAGTATACCATAACAATCACATACCTCAATTTACTTAGCCATTCCCCAAATTATGGACATTCCCTCACTTTCTAGTTCTTTGCCACCACAAAGAGAGCACATACAATCTTTTCCTTTTTCCTTGATCTATCACCTTGGGAAATAGCAATGGTGTTGTAAGGTCTAAGGATACACACAATTTTAGAGCTTTCTGGGTGTAAATCCAAATTGCTCTCCAAAATGGTTGGATCAGTTCACAGTTCCATTGACAGTGTATTAGTGTCCTCACTTTTCCATATCCCTGCCAATATTTTGCCCGTTTGCCATTTTAGCCAATCTAATGCATTTGAGATGATACCACAGAATTCTTTTGGTTTGCATTTACCTAATCAGTTGTGATTAATGTACTTATATATAACTTTGTTTTCTTCATCTGAAAATTGTCAGTTCATATCTTTTGCCCATTTATCATTTGGGGAATGGAACTTATTCCCATAAATTTGACAGCATTCTTTATATACTTTAAACATGAGACCTCTCTCTGAGGGACTGTCAATGAAAATTGTCTTGCAATCTTCTACTTTCCTTCTAATCTTGGCAACATTTGATTTATTTGTACAAAACCTTTTCAATTTTATGTACTCAAAATTATGCATTTCACATCTCACAATGCTCTCTACCTCTTGTTTATTCATAAATTCCTCTTCTCTACATAAATCTGCTAAGTAACATTCCCTGTTCTCATTTGCTCTGCAGCCTTTGCAAACATTATTGATCACTCTCTCCTACTTGGTGCTCTTTTCTCTCTAGGTTTTCAGTACAACACTCTCTCCTGGTTCTCCACTTACCTATATGACCACTCCTTCTCTGTCTCCTTTGCTAGGTTCTCTTTCTTATCATAAACATAGGTGTCCCTCTAATCATAGGTGTTCCTCAGTGTCCTGGACCTGCTCTTCTGCCTTGTTTTGTCCTGGACTTTCTCTTCTCCCTATTTACTACCTGACTTGGTGATCTCATCAGCTCCCATAGCTTTAATACCAACTTTATGCTAATTGTTCTCAAATCTACCTGCCCCAAATTCTCTTCTGACCTCCAATCGCTTTTCAGTAATCTCAAACTGGATGTTCAGTAGGTATCTTAAATTCTGTGTTTCCAAAATGGTACCTATCATCTTTCCCCCTAAATTCCTGTTCCTCCCACATTCCCTATTATTGTGCAGGCCAGCATTATCCTCCCAGTCCCTCAAGCTCACAACTAGGAGTTATCCTGTACTCATTAGTTCTCCTCCTCTATATCCAAGCTATTGATAAGGACTATTGATTTCACCTCTGCAACATTTTTCAAATATATCCTCTTCTCTCTTGTGACACTGCCACCACTCTAGTACAGGTCATCACGTCATTCCTGGACTATTAAAAGAGCCTGATGTTGAGGCTGAGTACCTTACTGTCTCTCCACTCTAATCCATCCTCCAATCAGCCATTAAAGTGATTTTCCTAAAGTACAGATACAATATGTAAAACACACACACACACACACACACACACACACACACACACACACACACACACTGGGAATTTCTCTGTCTCCTTGGCTTGGAATTCTCTCTCTCCTTATCTCTGTCTCCTAGTATCAATGGCTTCCTTTAAGTTCCAATTAAAGTTCAATCTTTTACTAGGAACTTTCTCCAACTCCTCTTGCCTTCTTCCTGTTAATTATTTCTTGTTTTTCCCATGTATGGCTTATGGGTTATAGATTTGTTTGCAGGTTGTATCTGCTATTAGGTAGTAAGCTCCTTGAAGTCAGGGACTATATTTTGCCTCTTTTTTCTCATCCCAGTGCTTAGCAAATGCCTGGAATACACTTAATAAATGTTGATTGATGGATTATCCTCAAATATTATTTATGCATTTCCTTAAATATATAAGATGATCTTTAGTCACATCAGCATATTTAAATGACTTCCCTTTTAGTCTTCATTTGAGGTAATTTGTTAATTTAGCATTAATATTTTACTTTTAAAATCACTAACTTGCCTTTAGAGTCTATGTTCAAATGAGCTTATATATCCTTCCTCTAAACACTTTGAAGTCTGCTGCTAAAGTCAAAGGTGCCCTCAAAATGTGCTATCTTAGCAATCACCACCTTTAAGATGTTAGAGTCACTGCCTCCCAAGGCTCCCATAATTGCCACATTACTTCCTCCTTATTGTCAGAATCAGGTCCTGTAGTAGTTCCTCAAATTACTTCCTCTAATTTAAAACAAAAACAAAAACAACAACAACAACCCTTCCCTTCCATCTTAGAATGAATACTTTGTATTGATTCCAAGGCAGAAGAGTGCTAAAGGTTAGGTAATGGGAGTTAAGTGACTTGCCCAGGGTCACACAGCTAGGAAGTATCTGAAACCAGATTTGAACCTAGGACCTCCCATCTCTAGGCCTGGCTCTCCATTCACTGAGCCACCTAGCCATCTCATGCTTCCCCTAATTTTTGGAAGATAAAATTATGAACAAGGCAAGTAAAAAATTAAATGGCCCCTGATCTTAATGAAGAGAAAGTTATAGCAAGTTTATCTGAATAATAGAGTACTCTTCTGCTACCACAAACAGCCTTTGCAACAATTTTCTGATCAGCACCATACCTTAATCTTCCATTTTCTCAAAATGACCAAATAGCCTTTAGTATAATCCCAGAAGACTGTCCCTTTTGTTTCTACCTTTTTAAATCCTCACCCAAGTATTCCACATCATGCCTCCCCATCATCTTAATTGGTATCCAATAGGAATCTATATTCTTTATATAGTGACTCTGTCACCTTTATCTCCTTTTCATTCTGAACAAATTCCACTGCATACCACCAGTCTCAGCTCTAATCATGAGGTTACATTTACCTTTCTGTGTTAAAATTTCTCATTTGCTTTGGGTTTTGTTGGTGTTAGTGAGTCATTTTTTGGTCATGTCTGACTCTTCGTTACCTCATTTGGGTTTTCTTGCCAAAGATACCAGATGGTTTGACATTTCCTTCTTCAGATCATTTTACAGATGAGGAAACTGAGGCCAATATGGTTAGGTGACTTTCTCAGGGTCACACAGCTAGTGGCTAAGGTAATATTTGAATTCAGGTCTTCCTGACTCAAAGCCTGGCACCCTATACAGTGCATGACCTAACTAATCATTAGTTTTTCTTTTTGTTTCTACCTATATATAACATATTTGTATGTTAAGCCATATTTGATTGTCCTCACATATTATTTATTTTTTGCCCCTTTTCCCCTATTATATACCTCCTGCTCTCTAAGTATCTGATAGAGAAGAAATGTCCCTGAGTATTTATTAAGGTATAATTTGAAGATAATTTTTGAATCCCTGGATCTTACCAAAGAAAACTCAAATGCTGGGTTTAGAGAAAATAGGCTCTAGATATTATGTCCAGTAATAGGCATAATACTTAATTTTCCCCTATTCCTATAAGCCAAGGGTAGAAAAACTACTTCTATTGCATGTTATAAGATGACCTGGAGCAAAGAATAATCTTTTACATTTTTTTTTAAACACTTACCTTCCGTCTTGGAGTCAATACTGTGTATTGGCTCCAAGGCAGAAGAGTGGTAAGGGCTAGGCAATGGGGGTCAAATGACTTGCCCGGGGTCACACAGCTAGGAAGTGGCTGAGGCCAGATTTGAACCTAGGACCTCCCGTCTCTAGGGCTGACTCTTAATCCACTGAGCTACCCAGCTGCCCCCTAATTTTTTACATTTTAAAATGACTGAGTTTAAGTGACATGCCCAGAGACACACACTGCCAATATGTGTCAAAAGTGAGATTTGCACTCATGTTTTCCTGATTCTGAGGTCAGTTTTCTATACACTGTACCACGCTGTGCCTCTTATTTTATTTCTTTTAAAATAAGTCTTTAAAATGTGAAACTCATTCTTAGCTCCACAATACAAAAATTGGAGACAAGCCAGATTTAATCCCAGGACAGTAGTTTGCTAACCCTTGCCATATAGGATGGGGAAAACCAAATTAATCAGTTTCTGGAACTATAACTGTAAAAAAAGAAAATGTGGAAATCTTTCCTATAATAAAAAGTATGATGATAATGAAACTGGAAACATTTCAGATGTCATAGGTACAAATTACTACAAGGGAATACCTGATTTAGCATGCTGCTAGTTAGTCTTTTCAGTTTATGTCTGACTCTTCCTGTCACTAATTGGGAATTTTCTTAGCAAAAGATACTAGAGTAATTTGCCATTACCTTCTCCAGCTCATTTTACAGATAAGGAAACTGAGACCAAGAGGGTTAAATGACTTGCCCAGGGTCACACAGGTAGCTAAGTGTCTGAGGTCAGATTTTAACTCAGGAAGATGAATCTTCTTGACTTTAGGCCCATAACTCTGTCCACTGTGACAGCTAGCTGCCCTTTTTAGCCCTGGTTTAGCACACCATCCAATCACAACTTTGGTAGGTTAGACTGATAACTGAAAGACTACTCAACCACTCAATGATATCAGTAACTAGGATGTTAGAATTCTCTTCCTTTCTGCTTGTTTCAATATAGGGGGAAAGTCCTGATTAGTGGCTTGATGATATTTTGTGAAATGGCCAGAAATGCTAGGGCAACAATGGAACACTGTTGCTTAGTTGCCTTCCTTAGCACTCGGTAAATAAGTAACAATACAGAGAGTAGTGGAACTCTTCAATGGGGCCAAAAAAAAAAATCTTCCTCCATTACCTTTAGAATAAAGTATGTAATTCTGAGCCTAAAAATATAAAGCTTTCCCACCTACCTTTCGAGTCTAATTCCACATTACTCCCTTTCAATGATTTTGTTCCAATAAAAGCAGCCTGCTAACATAGCAGTTCCCAGAACCCAACATTCCCAATTTGTCTCAGTGTCTTTATATCAATAGAACCCAGTGTCGTAAATGCTGTCCTTTTTTACCTCTGCTTCAGAATCATTTCCTTTGAAAACACATCTCAGTTCCACTTCCTATGAGTCCTTTTTCTGATGCCCCTAGTTATGAGCACATTTTGCTTCTTGAAATTACTTTTGATTACTTTGTATATGTATTATATTTGCTTAGGGGGTGTGTGTGGGTGGATGTTTGTATACTTGCAGTATGAGCTTCTTGAAAGGATCTGATTTTCATTTTGTATCCTGTGCCTGGCACATTGTCTACTTATTGGGACAAGCACAGGGACAGAGATAAGGATAAGAATAAGGAGAGGGCCAAGGATAGAGATAGAGAAAGAGATATGGATGGGAGGAGAAAAATAAAGAGAAGGATAGGGTTAGGGATTGGGATGGGGATGGGGATTAGGATTGGATTCATGATTCCATTGGTATAAAGAACCTTCACATAAAAAAAACTCTCTAACAAGGCAGGACAGCTTCTTCTCCTCAACCTATATAGTCTCAGTGTTTTCTAGAGTACTGAGGTTAAGTGATTTGCCCAGGGACACACTGCCAGTCTGTGTCAGAGGTGAGACTTCAACTCATGTTTTCCAAATTTGCTATGCTGTCTCTCAGTTAATTTATGTTTAATGATCATTTGTTGAAATTAAATGAATGTGCCAGTATGTTATGTTCCTGAGAGAACCAAGTGTAGTCATATCACTTTAAGAAAGATCGTGCTTTCTACAAATGAAGCTGGGGCCATGGTTTCCTACCCAATCTCAGATGAGACCAACAGCGCCCACTGACATGTTGATTGACAGGGGCTGAAACACAGTCTGCAGTCATTAGAAAGAGACAATCAACTAGGAGTCTCTTTAAGAATTACAACTTTATCTTTGTTCATGGGATCATGGATACAGAGCTAGAAGGATCTTTAGATAGCATCAAATCTAATTTCCTTTTACAGATGAGAAAACTGAAGCCCAAAGCTATTTGCCCAAGGAATTAGACCCAAACCAATTGTGAAGATGGCAATGTAGGCACCTCAAAGGATGCATCTACTGCATGCAGAATCCAGTTGTTCAGACCACCTGCCTTCTGGAGTAAATACAGACAGTAGAAATCAAATATTACATAAATTCTGGCATTTTATTTTAGTTTGGTAATCCCCAGTTATAAGAAGGAAGCAAAGGGTGGTCTGGATTACTCATGGAAAAACAGAATTTTTGCTCCAGTATGTCAGTAAAATAAAAGCAAATACACAAAGAAATGTTAATCTCATCTGCAGTAAATCAGATTCCTCTAATCTACAATTAATCTGTCTTTAACTTTTCTCTGCCTCAGGGGGATTTCCAGTCTTAAGAAAGAGAAAGTTACCAAAATGTCCCTTTAATTCCTCATACAGTAAAGCAAAGTGACAAAAAAGAAGTTAGATCTCATACTAGCTCATCTCAAGGAAGACGTAAATACTATGCAGGCCATAAATTGCTGAGATATTGATGGGCAAGACTACAATCTACTTAGCAAGCTCAAAAAGTTTTCATAAGGATTTCAAAGGCCCTAATTAAGTTACAAATCACAAAAATAACAATCAATTTTTAATCAACAAAATTCTTCTTTGTTGCCAGTAGTTCCAAATATTTCAGTACCTTTGTTTTGACAAGTCACTTGAAAACGTTTCAGATGGCTGGAGAGTGCCCCAGGAACGTGCCTTCTGCTTACTTCTTTTTAACATCCATTGGAATTTTTTTTTTAATCCTTAAATTCAAATGTTGCCAAAATCATGTCAAAGAGCTACTTGTACAATAAACACCTCACTTTGGACTCTTATTTTTAGCTCCTAAAATCTTTTACAGTAAACATTTAATGAAAAAGAAATTTATTTTCCCAAGCAATGAAATAACTCCTGAGGATGTCTTGTTGGCCCTGTGCTGCCCTGTCTGTATATCAAATTAAGAAGGTTCATTCCATTTACACAATTTTTTTTTTCCTGCGAATTATTTGAAAACACTAACTCGGATGCATATACTCATCTTTGGTTTCAAAATCTGTGTATGTAGGATTAGCATGTAGAAAGCCAGACAGCCTAAAGACTATCATGCACACTGTCTTTTAAAGCTTAAAACTGATATAAATTTACAAATATCTGTCTTGTTGACAAGAAATGAAATAATCCAGTGCAAGTAATTCTTGAATCCTTTACTCTTGGTCTTAATGAGCTATTTGAAGCAGAATTTTCACTTTAATTTCCAGGTCTCTAAAAAGGACAGGTTCTAGCTTTAAAAATAAATGACCACTTCCTAGCTGTGTGACCCTGGGCAGGTCACTTAACCCCCATTGCTTGGTCCTTCTGTCTTAGTACCAATACATAGCATTGATTCTAAAATGGAAGGTAAGGGTTTTTATTTTTTAAAAAGAGAGATCTCTAGATATGACCAACAGGATGTATTAATTAGAATCTTGAACATTTGGACTTCATCCCCCAGAAGTCCTGCAGTATCTCCCAGAATTCCTCTCCTCTCTCCACCACTTTGCTTGGTCACTTTTGTATATAGTTCAGTGTAAGCCATGCCTTCTCTCTCTTCTTACAGAAGCAGGCTGGGTGGTTTAGGTAGCTTTTACTTTAGTTGTTATTAATAAACTTTATAAAACATAATACTTTAGTTATTGTATATTAATTTTAAAACCCACAAGGATTAATAACTAAACATTAAGTTTCAATAAGACCCCCCCAAAAAAGATTAAATAGCATTGAGAAGTAAAAGAAATAACTGAATCCACAGAACAATAAAGCAAGAAGCCCAATGAAGAAATAGCCATGTGAATGCTAAGACAATGCTCATCCATAACATATCCCCTCAGCACCCTTGTCCCATCAGCCTTCATATATTCAACCCAGGCGTGTGTTTTGAGACCCACAAAGGGACTTCTCTCTTACTGTAGTGACCATGAACTTAAGTTCCTATCTGCCCTACTGTACAAATTAACAGTAGTCCATACCCTTGTCCTCGGTACCCCAAGATTAACTTTGATTTTAAAAAGGCAGACTACTGAGTTTAAGTTTGAAATTGCAACTTAACCTACCATTTGATCAAATCAAGAACAGATAAAGCTAGAGAACAAAGTTTTCTGTAATTAAACTAGTTAAGATAGTGGGATAAAGAAAAGATAGTGGTGGATATCCCCATTCTGCTGGCATCCTGAAGGTCTCATGATTCCTGGAGTCTGGAAGACTCTTAGCTCTTGCCCCACATAACTCTCTGGCATCTGGAAGACCCCCCTTTTGCCAAGAGTGAGGTTGGAATCTCCAATTGGAGAAGCTTTGGAAAGGGATGTCACTAGGAGAATAAATCTGAGTCCCAAAAGGAAAAAATCCAGATTGAGAAGGTGTGTGTTGGCTCTACTCTTGGCTCTTGGCTCTTGGTCTGGTTCTTAGAGGATATTGACTAAGGAAACAGCCAGCTACATGTGACTAGAGGTCTTTTCTTTCTCTGGTCTGCTTTTTATTATTTAATAAATAATTATAAAGTAAGATACAGTCTCCAGAGAATTATAATCTTAACACCAACTCCTTTCCCATCACCTAGATGAAATAAGCCGCAGATATCAACTTTAATCAGTCACATAAAGAGAAGGACATGGTGTGTGTGTGGGGGGGGAGAAAAACGAGGTTCTTTCAGCCTGTGGTAGCTATTAGATTAGGGAATGCTAAGTTGGCAGAGGATCTCCCTAGAACACACACTATGTCCTATCCTAAGCCCTAAAAAGTAGCAAAAAGTGATTCCAGTCAGCAAGAAAAAGTAAAGAAAGAAGGGGAATAGCATGAGTGACTACACCAGCCTTGAAGAAAAAGGGGCTGGAATTCAGATAGGGCCAGTCATAAATAAATTCTGCCACATGAGAAACTGAGAAGGTATTAGGGGTCTCAACCCTGGAGAAATATTCTTCATCAAAAAGGGAGGAATCCAAAAATCAGCAACAGGGTAATATGAGAAAAAAAAAGGACCACCCAAGTCTTTAAGAGGAAGAAAAATTCAAAAACAGAACAGGAGCAGATAATCATGACAAAATATTAACATTATGGAAGATGACTACCAAGATCTGCAAAAGATTATAAACTCTTCTTAGTAAAAACTGTAAGGCGATATCTGCTAAAGTAAAGCACTTCATGCAGTCTCAAGATAGCAATGACCTATTATAGCAGGATATTCCAAAATGGTTTAAGAAAAATAGGAATTTTGAAATAACAAGTAAGAAGTAAATAAAAGCAAGATTTACAGCCTGCACAAGAGAATAATTGGCAGACTGAAAAACTTGAATCCATAGTGGCTGAGTCTCTCCAAAAGAAATTCCAATGAGAAATATAAAGTGAAGTGGAGGAAATTATGGAAGAAGAGAAGTAAAAGTGTGAAAAGGACAAATGATCTCCAATCAAACAAAACACATTGATCCTGAAGACAATATGAAGAGAGACAACTTAGGGTCAAAGGCCACCAAGAAGGAAAAGACAAATCAAAAGACCTGGGCACCAAAGAAAAGAAATATTCCTGGAAAGCTGGCCAGAACTTTTGAACAGAGAAACAACAGAATGCACAGATCACCTCCAGAAAAAGAAAAAAAATCTTTGAATCAAACTATACATAATTTAACAATTAAACTGACAGATAACAGTCTTCAAAGATAAATGGAGGAATGTAATGCAACCCTATTTTGAACCTCCCAGAAACCATAGAAGTGAATGGTATAATTTATTCTGAAAAGTAATGTAGTTCACAATATAAACTAAAATGAAATACAGTGAAAAATCAATGAAATAGATAAGAGGCTTTTGAAGCATTGTTTTATATGTATTATATATTAAAATATAAATATATACACACTTATATGAGATTATTTCACTTACAACATTCCCCACCCCAAAAAAAACCACAATCAGTAGTGAAAAAAATGATATTATCTCTAGAAATTCTTAAAAAAAATAAAAAAGAATGGGAAGGACAACTATTGGGTATAGTAGTTTGTTTTATAGTAACAAAAACTGGAAACGGAGAGGATATCTAACAGATGAGGAATGGACATGGCTGGCCAGGTTTATATAAATGTGAGAGTACTATTTTGTAGATATGAGGAAACAGGTGATTTCAAAAAGACATAGAAAAATTTCTATGAACCAATGCAAAGTGAAATAAATGAATCAGAACAATTCTCACTTTATCATCAAACAAGCCAAAAATGGAAACCCAGCTAAGAACTTAATTAAGTTTGAAATAATAAATAAATCAAAGAACAGATTATAGAAATAATGATCACATGAAAGATGATTTTAATGGTGAAACAACATACCAAAATTACTAGGTGGCAACTAATGCAGTACCCAGAGGGAAAATGGCAATCCTAAAAACATGCATTATTGGGGCAGCTGGGTGGCTCAGTGGATTGAGAGCAAGGTCCAAAGATGGGAGGTTCTGGATTCAAATCTGACCTCAGACACTTCCCAGCTGTGTGACCCTGTGCAAGTCACTTAACCCCCATTGCCTAGCCCTTAACACTCTTCTGCCTTGGAGCCAATACACAGTATTGGCTCCAAGACAGAAGGTAAGGGTTTAAAAAAGAAAAAAAAAACAACATACTAACAAAATTAAAAAGGAGAATGAACTTAATATGCATTTGTTAAACATAAAGCAAATAAACAAAATAAAAAAGCACAAAAGATGAAATATAAAAAATTAGAGAGATAAATTAGAAACCCCAAACCCTGTGTAACTGATAAAACTAAAAATTAATGAAAAGACTAAAAACAATTGATAAACCTTTAACCCACTTTGTTAAAAAAAAAAGATGAGTAGAAAATCAAATCAACAAACAAGATAAAAGTACGATAAATTAAAAGAAATTAAAAATAATTATCATAACCTATTATGTAAAACTTTTCCACTGAAACTGTGTATACAAAAGAAGTAGAGGATTGTCTTTAAAAACATAAAATACTGACAGTGGTACAGTCAAATTTACAGACCATTTGTTCAAATTCTAACTTCTTTCAGTATGTGTAGTAAATTATTGTTCCAGATAATTAAGTTCCATTCTCTAACTCTTAACTTATTTCCAAAAAATATGGTAAACATTAATTTGTTTCCCTGAATAGTAATATTTCTTAAATAGGCAAGAAGGATCTCTAATTTCTAGGGAATCACAATTTTCTTTTAATCCAAATTTTAATTAGTTCAGTAATACAATCACTAATCTGAGAGCAAAACATGATGCTGATGAAATATATCAATGACTTTAAGAAAAGAGTTGTAGAGAATTGTCTGAAACTGAGAGATTAAGGGATGCACCCACGGTCATATAGCTTATTAAAGGGAATTTGTACCAAAGCCTTTCTGACTCCAAGTATTCCCTTATCGATGAGATCATGCTACCTCTCATAATAATACTTTTAAATAATCCAAGAAAGTATTACTAAGGGCAGCTAGGTGATTAAGTGAATATAATGCTGATCATGGAGTCAGAAATGATCATCTTCCAGAGTTTAAATCTGATCTTAAACACTTAGTAGCTGTGGGACCCTGGGCAAGTCACAAGTTTGCCTCAGTTTCCTGATCAGTAAAATGAGCTGAAGAAGGACATGGCAAACCATTCCAGTATCTTTGCCAAGAAAACCCCAAAAAGGGATCACAAAGAGTCAGATATAACTAACCAATGACTAAACAACAGATTCCTAAGAAAATTCAATTTATGTCCAATATAAGTGCAGATTTTTTAAAAAATGTAGACTATATTTGGGGGAATATTTTATTTAGGCTTTTTTTTAAAGCCTCTCTTCAACTAATTACTTGCATAATGACTAATTGTACTCACTTATAACAACCATGCCTTTTTATGGGAAAAAAAAATTAAACAATTTCTATAGCCAAGACCCTTCTTGGATCTTGTCTACACCTGACAACTAAATCAACAATTCTTCCCATTAACAACTAGTTTATGCACAACTGAACAGATTAGTCATAAAGTCAAGTCATGCAAACACTTGTCTTTGTTGTCTAAATTGGCACATGAAAAACTGAATTGCCTGTTTTCCATTTGAAGGAAAGAGTGTAAAGCTGGAAGGAAAAGGAATTTAATTTAAAATATTAAGCACTTACTATATCAAAGAAAGACCTGTGCCCAATAGAGATGATGTTATATCATAAAGGTTGAGTAATCAGTCACATAATCTTAGTGGGAGAAGGTATATTCCATATATATGGAATATACTGAGAATCACTGACTTGATCTAAACATTATCCAGTTTGGGAAGCTCATTATCACTTAAGACAGTCTATTCCATTTTTGACCAGATGTAATTATTGGAAAATTCTTCCTTATATTGACCTGAGATTTACTTATTGCAACTTTCATTTATTTCTGCCTTGAGACTACTTACAGTAAGTCTAATCTCTCTTCTAAATGATACTTGAAAACAGCTATCATGTCTCCTTCAGGTTTTTTTTTAATTGTTTTCCCCTTGCTAAATGTCACCAATTTCCACCAACATTCCTTATATTACCTGATTTCCAGATCCCTTCCCATTCCTGATTGATCTCTTCCACTTCTGGCTAATAGTAGGGACTTAAATGTTTGTTGACTGTGCGAACTTGGCTTATTGTATTACTTTTTTTTAAATTCCAAATGTTTACAAATCCAAACAAAACAAGTTTCCATATATAAATAAAAAGATATTACACAAATGAAATCACAGCTCTCTTATTTGTTTAACTTACTTTCCTTCATAACTGCATAATAGATCCCTACCCACAAGTGTCCCAACCCTTCTTCACCCTTTCAACATCACTTAGGATATATTCATGGAGGCAAGCATGTTCATATAAATTAAGACTTTCATGTTTTATCTTTCTGTTCATTTTTTGGAGAGCATATTCTCAGTTTATTTTTCTATTATTAGTTCTGTGGCTATGTATAATGTTCTCCTAGTTCTACTAATTTCACTATTCATTATCTCATATAGTTCTTTCCAGGTTTTAAAAAAAATATTAGTTTGTTCATCATTTCTTGTGGTGCAGAGTATTCCATCATAATCATATCCTATAACTTGTTTAGCCATTCCTCAATTGATGGGCATCCTCAGTTTCTAATTCTATGCAACCACAAAGATTACTGCTATAGATATTTTGGAGTTACAGTACTTTTTTAAGCTAAAAAGAATTGAACCCAATCCCTAATTAAAAGTGTTACTTCTTACTGGCAAGATCAGACTTGATGATAAATGTCTTTTACTGATCACCTAGGAGTAGAACTGCTGTTTGTACCTTTCATTAAACTAGACAAGATAAAATGAAATCTTGCTTGGATCAGTTTTATCTAGTAGGATTACGAGCCTTGTTACAACTCATTTTCTTTTCTTTTCTAAAACAAATTGTATCATTATTTTGTGATTTTACATCACCTTTATTTCCCAATCCATCTTCCAAGCTCCCAATCCAGAGAGCTTTTTCTAGCATCATTTACTTCACTACAGCTTCCCCTTTTTCACTATAATCTTTGCATAGCTCTACTAGCAAATTGTAAAAAGGTATAATTGAAATAGGGTTGCTGTCACTACTACTTCCACCTTATCTGGTTTTAGGCCATCAGAGAACTCAAGAGGACTCAAGCAAACAGGACAGAAAGATGATTAATTTCATCCTTCCAGATATATAGCACTGAATCTGAAATACTAAGTAATCTTGTAGTTTGGGATGTGGAAGGAAGCTTAGACATCTTATCTCACCCTCTCATTTGAATAATGAAGAAACTGAATTACAGTTTAATGGATCTGGCCAAGGTCATAAAGTTGGTTAGTTGTGGAACTGAAACTAGAAAGAACCAGGTCTATATGACTACAACACAACCCCTTGATAATGGTAATTAGATCAGAAATAAAGAAAAGTAAGCTCCTCCTTATCTCAAACACAATTCATTCCTGAGTGACAGGCTCATTCATTTCCTGATCTCTAGTCAGTAGATATAAGAAATAGCTTTCCATTCTTTTCACCCTTAGGAATTGTTATTAAATCACACTATTCCTCTACCCAGAGGTAGTTCTCTTCTTTACCCAAAATGTTTTGTTCCTTGAGTTTGGGACTGAAAAGAAGGTTCTCCTAGGAATAGAAGGGGCAGAGAAAAGAAGACTCTATCCCTGGTGATCTTCTCAAACATAGTTTTGCCATTCCATTTAGTGTAGTTAATACTTTTCCAGTTATTCTGAGTTTCTCTTCTACATTATACCAGCTAAAAAGTCTCAAGTGCCCAAGTTGAACCTTTATCTCCTTCATAAGGTATAAGGCTTCCCCTGACCACACCACCCACAGAGTGATGGATCATTTTGAACTCCTATATTTCTATTTAGCAGTAGTATTGTCTGACACCCTATCATAAACTTCCCTTGCAATTTTCATTATTTTCTCATATGTGTACATGTCCTCAACGTTCATGGAGGTCTGAAATTCAACATGGTTGTGTCCCAAACAGAAATCAAGCCCCCACTCAGCCAGAATTCTAATCCACATATGCCCTTCTCACCTCCAAGCACCAGTCCCAAGTTCCAAAAAAGATTCAAACTTTCCAACCGGGGAATGAAGCAAGGTTGACATGTAGATAAATTCTTTGGTTGTCATAGCAGCCATAGAACCCTAAGTTACTTCATAAGCAGTATTGTCTTTCTGGAAAAGGATGCCTTCTGAGCAGACTGCTGTGTAGAAAATTCAAGAAGCCTCAGAATGGACACCATCTATATCATCAGATTCCTTTTGTTCCTGGATTCAACTCAAATGCACTGGCATTTGGAAGTCAAAGATTTGAAAGAGCTACAGGTGGTACTGAATTTAGCCTCTTCCCCCTACATAAAATAGCCTTTTGAATTTCATGGAGATTAGCAAAGATTGTAGTCCCTAAAAGAGAAAAAAAGCGAGAAAGTTCACAAAATCCAGAATTCAAAATAGTTATTGTTGCTACTTAACAATTTAACAGGTGTTTAATTTTTTTAGTCAAATTTAACAGGTGATTAAATTTTTTTGTTCCATTATGGGCAAATGTTCTAAAATTTACTGTATTTAGGACTACTTAATCCAAGCTTCCTTCATTCTCTGCCTTTCCTTCCCCTACTGCCAGGAAATGAGAGGGTTCCACTGAGATAGTGGACTAAAAGTAAAAGAGTAGGCAAAAGATGAGAGGATGTAGGATGAACACAACTATTGTTTTCATCATTTTGTCCAATGAAAGGGGTGGATTCTGAAGAGAATTGCAAATTTGGAAAATGAACTGGTTAAGGAGATGGATTTAGATTTCTAATTGTTCAGTCATTTTTCAGTTGTGTGTGAATCTTCAGGAACCTGTTAAGATTTTTGTGTATGTGTGTGGCAAATATCCTGGAGTGGTCTACCATTTCCTTCTCTAGCTCATTTTACAGATGAGGAAACTGAGACCAACAGAGTTAAATGACTTGCCCAGGATCACAAAGCTAGTAAATATCTGAGGCCAGATTTGAATTTGGGTTTCCTGAGTCCAGGCCTAGGGCTCTATCCACTCTGACCAAGACTTAAAATATAGGACTGGCAAGTTCTTAACTGGAGATAGAAGTGTACCTAACAAGGGCCAATAGAATATATTTACCTAAAGTCTTGTCAGTCTGATCAAGATGGCTTTAAAGTGAAGGAAAAAATGCACATATGTTGTAGTTTGATTTATATGCAACAATAATAAAATTGCATATATTATATGTCAATATTTGGCTGAATCTGTGATTTTGTTGGTATGGGAAATTTTAGATGAGGAGCATCCTTTTAGTAATGCATAATGGCATCTGTTCTATAATCTAGTCTTAGAAAATTGACTAGGATACTGAAAGGTTAAGTGACTTACCCAAATATACCCATTTGAGGGGTATTAGAGATGGGACTTGGAAGGAAGGAAGGAAGGAAGGAAGGAAGGAAAGAAGGAAGGAAGGAAGGAAGGAAGGAAGGAAGGAAGGAAGGAAGGAAGGAAGGAAGGAAGGAAGGAAGGAAGGAAGGAAGGAAGGAGGGAGGGAGGGAGGGAGGGAGGGAAGGAAGGAAGGAAGGAAGGAAGGAAGGAAGGAAGGAAGGAAGGAAGGAAGGAGGGAGGGAGGGAGGGAGGGAGGGAAGGAAGGAAGGAAGGAAGGAAGGAAGGAAGGAAGGAAGGAAGGAAGGAAGGAAGGAAAGAAGGAAGGAAGGAAGGAAGGAAGGAAGGAAGGAAGGAAGGAAGGAAGGAAGGAGGAAGGAGGAAGGAGGAAGGAGGAAGGAAGGAAATAATCACTTACTAAGCACCTAAAATAAGCCAAGTCCTTCCTAACCTTTACAAATATCTCATTTGATCATCATTTCCACTTCAGAAGGAACAGGATTGGGCTTGATGGGATGATGATTCCCACAGAATCTCTTAATTTTTATGTTGTTTCTGTTTAGTCTTCCATACTTAAATGATCATAGGGTAAAAAAGATGTGGATGTTGTAGAGAAGATTTTGGTGAGGTATATATTGGACTAGATCCAGAGTTCCTAACCTTATTAGATCCTCCTTTTAAAAATTAGATCCATGGAAATTTTAAAACATGGGTATATGTTTACATACATGTATGTTTTTAATAACTGAATTTTCATATATTGATTATTTTGGTAACCCGATATCTTTTATTCATTTAAAAACATGATTCTCAAAAGGAATCTGTCTGGTTCACCAGGGCTCCATGATGAAAACGAAGGTTGAGAGCCCTTGGCTAGATCAGTGGTTCTCAACCTTTCTAATGCCGTGACCCCGCAATACAGGTCCTCATGTTGCAGTGACCCCAAACCAAAAAATTATTTTGGTGGCTACTTCAAAACTGTAATTTTGCTACAGTTATGATTCGGAATGTAAATACCTGATATGCATTATGTATTCTCATGGCTACAAATTGAGAGATTCAGAACTGCTGGACTAGATGGTTTCCAAGCAAAAATGGCTTCCCTTTCAACCCTGAAATTGTATAATTCTGTTTTGTGTTGCCTCCACAAAGATTCTTACCTCAGATGATTCTGAGGAACTATGAGTCTAGGACAAAGCATATGCAGAGTCTTCAGGCACCTCAGAACTTTCCATATATTTCTGTTTCCTCTTTCCATAAGCAACTAGGTATTCTCTACTTAGCAGAATTGAACCACTGGCACTTCAGCAATTTCCTGCCCCTTTTCTTCCCCCTTCCTTGCTTTCAAGTAAAGGTTTCCAGCTGGTTGAAAGGATTTGTCTTGTAATGTAGTACTCAAAGAACTATCCAACTGGATCTGTGACCTTATAGATTTGCATATTTCTTCCAGTGCTATCAATCATCTAATACTTGCCCATCCTGAACCATTCTGGCCCAAATTTATCCCAGGGGACCTTCCTAACATACTTCAGGCCTTCCTAATTCCTTGTTTATAATATTTGCAGCCTGTGTACTATAAGTCCACAGTGAACTTTTTCATTGCCCTTTAGGTAAAACACATAGAACTTCACATAGTACTTAATAAAATTGAAACTGGATTTTAATTGAAATGAATTCATGTTGATATGACTATGTGCACTCAAAATTACCCTTTTAGCCTATGATCATTTCAGAAATGTCAATGGATGTCCAAGTTCCCTTGATGTGTCGGGTGGCTCATTGGTTTTGGGAGAAAACATATTTAAAGGTTAATAAACTATAATAATAAAAATACTTGCAAGATAAACAAGTCAGTACTTAGCTTAGTGCCTTAGTACATAGTAAGGGTTTAATAAATGTTGACTTGGCAAAAAGTTTCAACAAAAAAGTGTCAGGAAATTTCTATCAATTTTCAGGATATTCATTAAATACATGAGCATTCTGCTTCTAATAATCTCTGCTTCTTTTATAAAAAATCAGAATAATGAATTATGCTCAAAACACAAATAAGTATAATAACCTTTAAGAGGCTTCAATTTCTATTATCAGTGCAACTACCACTATAAAACTTCATAATGTTGACATTTTTTTTAAAAAAGGCTATTGCCTCATCTCATCAGTGTTTATGTAGTGGCTATTGGAGATGGTTTGAACTTTTTCTCACTCTTTTCCTGACCACAGTGACTGTTGCAGATTGTCACCAGTTCCCAGAAGTCCTGTGTCTGGTAACTTGGCCCAGTGACCTGGCATCATGGGAATTTACTTGGCCAGAGGCAGCCTGGCTCTAGTTCAGAGCTTCTGGAAATGCATAATATAAATAGAACAAAGTTCAGTAAAGAAATATTCACCCAGTCATGGCCCAAGACTTCCTCCAGAAGCCTCAATGGGGATGATCACTAACTGCTTTCTCCTGAATTACATCATAAAACATCAGATGATTTTCTGGTTTGTCAGAAGAAGCAGGAAATAATTAAAGATTGATTCAATATGTACCTAAACTTTACAGATTTAATTCTTTCCTGATAGATTACCATCTGTAGCCATAGCATCAAACCTTTTCAGATGAACTTTCCCTAAACTTTAGCAATTTGTCCATTGTCTTCAGGGTTTGGAAATGTGTTCAAGGAAATATATAACTTTTCTTCAATCATTCAGAACCACTTTTCATCCTTGGGCCATAATGCCTGTCACTTATAGTCAAGCACAGAACTTATTATTATATTTTCTGTTATCATTTTGCAGTAATAATTTATCATGCCCTCAATGAAAATTTCATACCAGCTTTTCAGTTTTGCTCTTATCAATTATCAGGTGACCAGGCAGAATGAGGGTTTTTAGGGATCAGAAATAACTGAAAGACAAATTAAAACTCAAACTTGATAATTTGTTTTAAAAGTTAAATGATTGACCAAAGATCAATAACTAATAAAATGAAGACATATGGTATAAAACATTATCCAAACTATCACTAAGGCTAAAACTAATTCCATTGTC
This sequence comes from Monodelphis domestica, assembly GCF_027887165.1. Taxonomy (NCBI): domain Eukaryota; kingdom Metazoa; phylum Chordata; class Mammalia; order Didelphimorphia; family Didelphidae; genus Monodelphis; species Monodelphis domestica. The sequence goes on along the minus strand of NC_077229.1, from coordinate 399,167,661 downwards.
ATTTGCTTAAGTAAACAATTTAAATATCTTTTTAGGTAGTTATGGCCCAGAGTTCATGATTCTTAGATATTGATTGTACTATTGTACTCTGCCTTTACCCAATACTGGGCTGCCATTTCTTCCCTGGCTACTAGAGGAAATAAGAAGTTTGCTTGATGTCTGAATTCACCTTGCCACCTCCTGACAATTCTAGTTCCAGATAATTAATTGTGTTTTCAGTTCCCTGATTGCTTTTTAAGCTAACAAAATATAAATTATGCACACTTAACTAGATTAAAGATATTTTGTTTCTCTTTATTTTACCACCATCTCAAACTAATCTACATTTTAACGTTGTAGTAGAATAGTATTCCTCCTGGGTCCTCTTTAAACCATCCTCATTCTCAGGAGCTAGGGTATGAATGCTTTCCTATGTATTTCCTAATCCCCAGTTTCCTCAGTCACCCCTCTAGTACCTTATTGTTTTTAAAGCTGTACCCTGTTACATTTAGGGGGGGTATATATCTGTGATTTCAGAGAAGTGGGTATTTGTTCCTCCCCAGTAGCTTGCAATACCTCCGTGTCTTTTCACTCTTTGTGATTCTTGCCCATAGTTCAACCCTTAAATCTCTCATCACTGAAGTGGGTACCCCCTCTGTTGATGCAGGTCACAATCCTTCTGGACTTTTTCATCCTCTAATACATATACTCTTCATAATCCTCTATAAAGGACGGAACACTGACTAGATTCTAGTTTTAAACTTTTCTATGGGTACCAATGCAAGATTGAGTCTATCCATCTCTTCTCTATCCCTTGATTTTGTTATATGAATAGCTCAACTATTTAAAAAATCATATACTTTGTAGATGTTATTCCTTATGTAATTTCTTTTATCATTGGTTACTATGGCACATCTTATTGCTATCCTTCATGAGTTTCTGTATGTCTATTTGAGTCACTCATCATTGTGATTCTTTGAAGATTATTATAGCCCATTATTCATGGTCATAGAGTATCGCCCAGAAAATTTTTAATTCTTAAGCAGATATAATATGTAAGGAAAGGAATAACTTAAAATTATTAAAAATGCTGCATAATTTTTAAAGTTCAGTCTATCCTATTCTTGCCTACCTATTCAATTCTAGGGCCAGCTCATTTTCAATACCTTTCCAAGATATATAGAAGGATCTAAATCAACAGACAATCATCATTGTCAATGGACTTTATGTCATCATCTAGGCAATGATCATCCCCTTGATCCTTGCTATGTAAACTGTTAGATGTATTTCTTTTGAACAGCCATGGAGCGTTCTCTGAGCATATGTATTACTCTGCATTCTACTTAATTAGGACAGTGTCATCCAGAAACAGGGAAATCCTAAGAATCCTGTCTTCTGTTTGTACTTTGTGCAGAGGATACTCCCTGGTAGAAAAGAACTCTTTTGGCAACCATATTCATCCCATAATATTAACAGAGGATCATTGAATAAAGAGACTTTTGTGGTTGCCTCTTTTTAGGAGTCCCATATGATCTCAATGAATTCATGGAAGACTCCTTGATGAAGCAGAGTCTTTATGATTGCATTATGTTCTCTCAAGTCAAAGGGTTTTTGTACTCAATGAACAATAAATACAGTGAGATCTTTTTCTCTATAGCTTTAGTCAATTGTGTGGCTATGAGTAGAAAGTTAAGACAGGAAGAAAAGGAAAGTGATGAAAATGAAATTTGACTATATAGTGTCAAAGAACAGAATTCACCTAACTAGAGCTTGGCTTAAAATATCAGAACAATGTGCACTTAATTTTGGACAGAAAGTCTTTTACAAGGACTGGGAAGAAAGTGTTTGTCTAGATTGTAGTGATGGTGAACCTTTTAGAGACTATGTGCTATGCCCCCCCCAATGCCAGGTGTACCCCAACCCTCCACCCCCTTACCCCATGCAGAAGAGGGAGAAAGTGCTCCCATTGGGCTGCTAGGCGGAGGGGCAAGAGAAGTGAAAAAATGTCATCAGGCATGGTGGAGGGGGGAGGGAGCAGCTCTGCCCAAGTCCCTCTGCCTTTCTAGTAATGAACTCAGGGGTAAAGTGTGGAGAGGGTCAAGCACTCTGCATGCCTGCCATCTTTGGCACTTGTGCAATAGGTTCGCCATCACTGGATTAGAGGTATACTGTTTTGATCAAGAGGGGTTTAAACTGAAAGTAGAGAAGAGAAATGGAATGTTATCATCAGAGACACTGAAAGATATCATTTATCACATAGATGACTAGGAGTAGAGGAAGTACTTAGGAAAGTCATTAGGAAAGTGCCTGAAGTGAGGTTCAGGAAATGTAATCATATGCCAGTGTGTAGAGAATACGAAAGAGCATGCTTTATTTAAGAGAAATGCCTCTAATAGAAGAGGCATCATAGTACCATTACATAGTATATCCCCAAGTTTCAAGAACTCAGTACACCAAGACTTTGGGGTCATATTCTATTTCAAGAAGTAATATACATGTGGGAAAAATCAAAGAATTGGAGAGCACAGTATCATCTGGGATTAAAGAAAAGAAAAACAAAAGTGCTGTGTTTTATAAATAGAATAGCATTCACCTGGTCATATGGAGTAAAAGTGGCCAAGTGACAAAACTTGACACAAAGGCAAAACATAAGACAAATAATGGGAGATCCAGCTACTATGATATCTGTTGTAGGTCTATTTTGCCACAAGTTCCTGGTAATCATGAAGAAGAACATGGGGCATTATCAGGTGCCAGGGTGCCATGTCAAGTATCAAGAATTTAGAAAAGTATATTTTTTAACTGTTCAGGATAAAGCTAAGTACAATATAATGTCTCTAAAAAGAAAGATATTTCAAGAGAGATATGGAAAGAACTCAAAATTCTCATATAATTGTGAATGATATTGATGTGAAAAGTAGAGAAGAGAGTGGAAGAGAGACATGAAGCTACACAGGGAGCCTATGAGATAAGTTGATTTTTTAAAAAATAAGCACAGGGATAAAAGGGGAAAGTTGCACACAAAAAAGGCTTGAGCACAGGATGATTTTAGATTTATAAAAAATGAAAACAGAAAACAAAATCACTATTTTAGAAATACTCGGGCAAGAAGAAAAAGAGAAGATAAGGGATTAGTTCATGTAGATGATATAATAAAAAGGATTAATCAACAAAGTTTTATGAAGTGCTTTGATTACATTTATTATGCTGGTAAATATGTAGACAAAAAATGATCTTACCTTCAAGGAGTTTGTATTCTCTGATGGAGACATATAGCAAAATAACCATATACAAAATATATACAAGATCAATTGGGGGGAATGAGATGACAGGAGGACATTAATAGTTGGGTAAATCAGAAAAGGCTTCTTGCAGAAGATAGCACTTGAAAAGAGTTTTGAAAGAAGCGAGATATTAAGAAAGATAGGTAACAGTGAGAATGAATTTCAGGCCTGAAAGAGAATTAGTGCAAAGGTATGAAGATAGAAGGTAGAATGTCATATGTGAATAAAAGCAAGAAGGGCAACTTGGCTTGGACCACTGGATATGGATAGAGGAGTAATGTATAAGATTAGAAAGAGGGTCAGCTAGGTAGCACAGGGGATAGATCACTAGGTCTGGAGTTGGGAGGACTAGGGTTCAAATCTAGTCTTGGTCATTTCCTACCTAGGTGATCCTAGGCAAGTCACTTAACCCCAGTTGCCTCACTCTCACCCCTCTTCTGTCATAGAAATGATACTAAGAGAAAAGGTAAGAATTTTAAATAAATAAATGAGTGAATAAGGTTAGAAAGATAGTTTTGGACTAAATGCTGGAGAGCATTAAAAAGTAAACATGGAGTTTATATATAATCCTATAGGCAAGAAGGAGCCATTGCACTCAGAGGAGAATGACAAGGTCAGATTTACATTTTAGGAAAATTATTTTGGCTGTTATGTGGAAGGTGGAATGGACAGAGAACAAACTTGAGACAAGGAGAACAATTAGGAATCTATTGCAATAGTCTAGGAAAGAGGTAATGAGGCCTGAAATGGTATGATAGTCATGTGGGATGGAAGTGGAAACAAGGTTTGTAGCTGATCTGAGTGGCAGACTGAACTCTAGATTCTACTTCTTTCTGATCCTCAGATTGGAATATGGAATGAGTCCTTGAGAGTAGAGGTATCAAACACATGTTTCTCAAATTCCAGGAGCCTGGTTAAAAAGTAATTGGGAAGAATTTAAGAAAAGAAGTAAAAATGCAATAGGAAGAGATACATATGGTGCCAAAGGACCTACTCAATTCTTTTCTACTAGCAAATCTTCGTTTTCTAATGTCCACTTGGCAGTTCTAGTTGCCCTCCACTTTTTTGGTTCTCCATTTACAGCTAGCCCAAGGAAAGTCAAGGTCTTGCTTTATTTTTTTGCCCTTGTTCCTGGAAAAAGATACAATCCCATTAGATGAGGAAAGAGCTATCCTGGGAAGAGTATTGTGATGGTTAAAGGATGTGTTACCCGTTGATATATGATTAGTGAAGTGTTCCTCCAAGTTTGTGTGTGTGTGTGTGTGTGTATGTGTGTGTGTGTGTGTGTTAGGGGAGGAAAGAAGGAAATATTCTTCCTACAGCAATCTTCTGCCTTCTGCCTGATGACCATCTACTGGTCCTATTCTATCCATTGTTCACACTGGATGGAGAGAAAGCAGGCTCACTAATTTTTTATCTCTAAGGGAATGAAACAAAACTTACATCATCAGTTACTCTGTCTGAGCAGCAGACTAACCTCAACATTCACTCCTTCCTAATCCTCTCTATATAAAAGTCGACTTTTCCAGAAGGATTAAATTGGAATATTGAATGAGTCTTTTAGAGTGGAGGTGTCAAACTTATGTCTCCCAGATCCCCAAAACCAAGTTAAAATGTAATTGGGGAGCAAGCTAGATAGCTTAGTGGACAGAGGGGTAGGCCTGAAGATAAGAAGTCCTGGTTTCAAATCTGACCTTAGATCCTTATACTTCCTTGCTGTGTGACCCTGGGCAAGTCACTTAACCCCAGTTGCCTATTACCACTCTTCTGCCTTGGAACTGATAGTATAAATTCCAAGATGGAAGGTAAAGGTTTACTAAAAAAAAATTAATTGAGAAGTATTCAATACAATAAGCAAAAATACAACAGAACAAAGATAATGTTAATATGTGGTTTTCTGAGTTAATATGCTGTGGGTAGAGATCCTTATGTACAATTTAGGGGTCCTTGTTTCTATTTGTTTGATACCACTACATGAGAGTACCTTGGAAAATGTTGGTTTCATAGACATGATCTGATATTTTAGTGGTAGTTTTACCCGTTTTCTTAGCAGATGTTTGCTCAAGAAGAGAATTAGACATGGTATTCCTTTCAAGCAATCCCTACTCAAACCCTGGTTTTAGTTATCCTGGTGAGCTGTAGCTAAGTCCTTTTACCATCTGTTTTCTAAATCATACTGACAGCAACTCTATATCATAGCAACAGGAAGTATAGCTTTTCAACATTTATCCTATATGCATGAAAATTTACTCCTTCCCATCCCTTTCCTCTGACACTGAGGAAGGGACTCATCATAACTTTAGATGTCTTATGCCACATTTTACACATGTGTGCTTTTATAACATAGAACAGCAGGGACCATACATCAACTTATATGCATGTCTCTCCTGCCATCTTTGTAGACAGACAATCCCAATTGAATACAGTGCCCTGTGTACAGTACAAAAGATGATTAACAGTCTGTTCAGTTCCTGTGAGGATGTCAATAGGTCAGCCCCGCCAATTCCCTCTTCTGATTTAGGCAGATTCCTAACAATTTGGATTTTTTCCATTTTGGTCATGTCTATTTACAACAGAATGAATTCCATTTGTAACATGATAGACTCCAAACTGACTGATAAACTTTATAAGTCAACCAACCATCTTTCGAAAACCAAAGATGGCACATAGCAGTAAAGTTAATATTATAGAGGAAAGGTCTAGCTTACTTATCAAATCTCACCAATAAATAAGCCTACCTCTACAACTTACTCTCTGTGTGATCTTGGGCAGTTCACTTCCTCTCTGAATTGTAGTTTCCTCATCTGTAAATGAAATATTTGCTTAGAGAACTGGATAAAATTACAGCAAAATTAATTTGGAAAAACAACAGATCTAAAGTATCAAGAGAAATGATGACATGAGATGGGGATGAAGGGACAATAATATTTCCAGGCCACAAATTATATTATAAAAGAGAAGTCATCAAAACCATCTGGTATGGGTTGAGAATTAAAGATAGATCAATGGAATCAACTAAAATAGGAAGAAACAGACATGGAATTCAATAGCTTAGTGTTTGATAAGGTGGAAAACAAATTATCTAGAAAAATCTTCTTATTTGATTAAAATAACTGCTGGAAAAACTGGAAAGCAATCAGGCAGAATGAAGGCTTAAACAAACACCTAAAGTCATACAACATAATATATTCTGAATGGATGTGACTTTAATACTAAAAAGTATACTATGGAGAGAGATGTATTTTTAACCAAACAAAGAGTAGTGGGAAATACAAAAGATAAAATAGATAACTTTGATTACATGAAACTGAAAAATTTCTGCACAAAATAATTAATGTACCTAGGATAAGAAAGGAAGTGAAAGAATGGGCAAAATGTTTTTGTACCAAATTTCTTTAAGAGTTTGATATCTAAAATTCATTTTAAAAATTAATATATATAAAATGTATGTAATATGTGTCTAATAGCCATTCCCCAATAAAAGACCATCAAAAGATATGAATAGATCTCAAAAGAAGAATTACAAAGTATTACCCTGCAAATTCACAGACAATGAAAAATGTTAATAGTTAATGTTGGAGGGGGAACAAAGCTGGGTGGCTCAGTGGATTGAGAACCAGGCTTAGAGATGGGAGGTCTTAGGTTCAAATCTGGCCTCAGACACTTCCCAGCTGTGTGACCCTGGGCAAGTCATTTCACCCCCATTGCTTAGCCCTTGCCACTCTTCTGCCTTAGAACCAATACACAGTATGGATTCTAAGACAGAAGATAAGGGTTAAAAAGAAATAGTCAGTGTTGGAGGGATTATGAGATGATAGGCACAGGAACTCAAGATTAAGGAAGCTTTGAAATGGTCTAAGTTTTTTGGAAAGCACTGTGGAATTAGACAAATAGATTGAGCAAAATGTCCATAACCTTTGAACCAAAGACTCCATTACTGGGCTTATATGCCAAGGAAACCATTATTAAAAAAATAAATTTTGTATATAACAATATTTATAAGCAGAACCTTTTTACTGATGGTGAAGAACTGGGAACGAAGTAGATGCCTTTTGATGGAGGAATGGTGAAACTGATTGACTTCAACACCTGCAATATAATACCATTACATGCGCAGGCTGAATGGCCCCTTAGCACACTGTTTGGAAGTTAGGGCTGGCTAGGATATCTTTTTAAGTAAACATCATGAAGGTCTCTTTCCCCCAAAGTGTGTCCCTTCATACAAGTGTCAGCATCTGCCTGCAGCAGGAGTATTTGGATAAGGGGGGTATTTTGCTTCCTCTCTGGCATTTTTCACAAGTACACATTCACTCTTTCATTAGCTAATTTCCTGATAGCATAGGGCAAGTGCCTCTAATGCAGCTGCTCCAATTCTTGTGTTTCAGGAGTAAGAATAGGAATAAGAACCGAAGGATGGCTAGTAAGTGTCCCCTAGGGAATATGGACGCTTCATCTCAAGGAACGAGATGGAGGTGATTTTACCATCAGCTCCAAGTTTGGGGAAGCATTGCTTGAGCCCTTAAGGAAAATGGTTTATTAGACGTTACAGTGGTACCCCCTAGTGGTCTGAGCAATGAAAGCAAAGATTCATTGGTAAAGAGGGGAGCAGAGCGGCTAGCTTTAGGGTCTACAAAGCATTTTCCTTGCAATTGTAGGAAATAAGATGGCTTAAGTTTATTATTCCTTTTTGACATAAAGGGAAAGTGAGACCTGGAATGGATGAAGTGACCTATAAATGATCACACACCTGCAAGTGGCTGAATTAGACTTGAGTTCACATCTTCTTGACTTCAGAACTCTTATATGATGTTTCATACAAGTTACTCCCATAATCAAGTATTTTAATTCTTTAATTATAAAGCTATACTGTTCACTTAGAAACTTCTTAAACTTGAAAGCATCATGTTCTGAGTTAACAGATACATAAATTCTCTAAAGTTGTATTTTAAAGAGATTATGTGGATGCTCATCAGTTGGGCAGTGGCTAAACAAATTGTGCTGTGTGATTGTGATGGAATACTACCGCATAAGAAATGATGAGCAGGCTTATTTTGGAAAATGTGGAAAGACATGCATGAAATTATAAGGAGCAAAACAAGCAGAACTAAGAGAACATTATATACAGCGACAGAAATATTGTTTGAAGAATAACCTGTATAGGTCCACCTACCGAGAAAGAATCGATAAGTAGAAATTGCTTTATATACATATATTTACATATAAACACACATATATACACATTCATACACATGTACATACCTACACACATATATACATATAGATAGATATAGTCAAATGATGTCTTTTTCTAGTGCAAGGAGGGAAAGGAAGGGAAGGACAAAAAAATAAAAATAAATATGTTTTAAAAAAATAAAGTAATTATGTGATTTCCAAAAGGTAGAGACTACCTACCACTTACCCTTCTGCCCTAGGTAGCACTTAATTAAATCTGGGCATTAATAAAACTTCAGGAAGAAAAATAACAATAATAGCTATTGTAGTTTAAAGTTTACAAATTATTTTACAAACATTATCTCATTTTATCCTCACAACTACCCTGGGAGGTGGGTGTAGTTATTATCCCAATTTTACAGATTAGGAAATTAAAACTGGAGAAGGTAAAGGGGCTTTCCCAGAGTCACAAAACTAGGAAGGGTCCAAGGTAAGATTCAAACTCAGAGCTTCCCAACACCAGGTCTCCTCTCTGCCACCTATCCACCTTTAAGAGCTACACACAAAAAATAAAATAAGTAGTTCTCATTTTTATAGTGCTTTGTGTATATGATCTCATTTGTTCATCACAATGACCCTATGAAGTAGGAAGTCTGAGTATCATTATCCTACTTTGACAAATAAGGAAACTGAGTCCTAGAGATGTCTTGCCCTGGGTCCTCCATCCAGCAAGCAGAAGAGTACAGAACTTGCAGCCAAGCTCATCTCATTCTACCAGAGCAAGCAAAGCATAAAAACAGGCTGTCTGGGTGAGGCAGATGAGTTCATGGTTTTGTTAGAAGATATGATCATCAGTGCCAAAAGTCATCATAATTAAGTCAGATCTCTCTGGTGTATGATGTGGATCATGTCTATTAAGAAGTATCATTAGTAATATGGCAAATTTAAATGTCAACAATCTACTTTAAGATAGGGAGGGGGACTGAACCTTAGATTCCTTTGGTACAGAGAATTCAGAATGAGGAAATTCCCTCTAGCAATAAGCGGCTAGCTGGAACAGGGTGTGACCTGGAGTCAGGAGAACCCAAGTTCATATTTGGTCTCGGTCATGTATTAGCTATGTGTCTCTAGGTAAGTCACTGCATCTCTGCTTGCCTCAGTTTCCTCATCTGTAAAATAGGGATATAATTGTACCAAGAGCTTGCAGGGTTGTTGTGAGGATCAAATGAGATAATTAAAAATATTTAGCACAGTGCCTGGCACATAGCACTATATAAATGTTAGTTATTGTTATTATTACAAAAGCAAGTCAGCTTATTCTAAGCAATTTATAGTCTTACAGAGTTGTCTAAGAGGTGGAGGACAAGACAAGGGACACAGTCAATATGTGTTAGAGGTGAAATTTGAATCAAAGTCTTCCCGGTTTTGAATTCATTTCTCTTATCCAATATACCCTAATGTGCTACCTTGCATATATTCAGTAATATAGGACTATAAATAGATTAGTTCAGTCATGTTATGAGTTTATAAAGTTTTCTATAACACTCCACATGTGATATGTAATATTTTAAAAATAAATGTGATAGGCAGCAGCTGGGTGGCTCAGTGGATTGAGAGCCAAGCCTAGCCTCAGACACTTCCCAGATGTGTGACCCTGGGCAAGTCACTTAACCCCCATTGCCTAGCCCTTACCACTCTTCTGCCTTGGAACCAATACACAGTATTGATTTTAAGACAGAAGGTAAGAGTTTAAAAAAATAAATGTGATAAGAGAGCTAATGATATTTCTTTCCCACTAAACTGAGACATCCCAGAAGATTTCAGAGGTGGTCATTTATTGTGGAACTTTGCTAAGGAACTGAAAAAAAATCCAGGGATTATTGTTTCTTCATTAAAGTAGAGCCAGTTTATATTCTATGACTGAAAAAATATCAAATTAAACCTCATAGAAAATGGAAATTTGTTGAGAAGTCAAGAGAGGATGGTAACATGTTGTTTAACAAACTCAAGATTTTGACAGGTTACAATGATGAACCATATCTAATCAGATTATTTAAGATATATGAATACAATATTCAGCATTTGAATGAAAACAAAATCAATACCACAATTACAAAATATGGAAGATGTGGTGAGTAAAGAGTTTATGTGACTGTCTGGATCCTTCTTGTAAAATCAGAAAGATTTTATTTCAAGAATAGTGCAGAGGCAAATAATACCCTATTTATCAATAGGTCATGTTCTAAAAGTTCTAAAAGTTCATGTATAAGTTATTTGTTTAGAATTTGGAATATAAAATTATTTATATATAAATAAAATATAAAATTATTGCCCATAGAAGAACATACACATACATATAACACATATATATCATATATATATGAAAAAAAATATATATATATATATATATACCAGGTGTATATATGTACACTCACCATAGGGTCTCACATCTCTCACACTGGAATGTCGACGCCTATTCACTCTCCAAACTGGTTCATTCTTTCTGATCTATTCTTATGCTAGCAGGTCTAGGTTCTCAGAGAAGTTCTACCATGTAATAACATTCAAATTATCTCATGGTGTTAAGAGTGTGATGGCGTAGCTCACTCACCCTACTCACCACTGGAATATTATCACCACTACTCTAGTTCATTAGTCCCCACTGATGAATGTCCACTTATACAAAGCAACATCTCACAATGATGACACTTCTAGATATTAAACATAACCATTTACCTAGCAGTAAAGCAAAAGAAATAATAACATTATAGGCACTCATATACTCAAAGAAGAACATGAATAATAAAAAATACATCTCGGCCCATGCATAAATCAGGGCATATATTCCCACCAATGCACTCGGTATCTATGAGAGAGTGGACAAACACATATGGAAACTGATCATGAAGACTCATGAGTGAGACAAACTCATGTGCTAAAGGTACCTCACAGCTCTATTGACTATAAATCTGTGTATTCTCTTTCTGAATTAGGAATTGTCCATAAAAGTTCCTTGATAAATACAGCTTATATGTTGAATAGAATCTTCCACTGTTAAGCAGGGTTGGTCAATCCCCCACTTGCCTAGCACCTCACTAGGCAAGACATCTCAGCCAAACTAATTGATCCACATTGGATCATTTCTCTGATTCTCTGCTTCCAAATTGTCCTTCTGTTTGACTCTAAGCAATTCTAGTGTCCATCACTTCCAGCTTCAATGTTAGATGATGCAATACCAAAATCTATTCTTTTACCTCTCTCTTATCTTTCAGGGTTCAGCACCTGTCTCTACTCTGCTAAGGACCCTCCCCCTTAGCTTACAATTATTTATTAAAATCTCACTTTGTCTATTATTGTATAACTGACATTTGTACCATTTTATAGAATGGTTCTGGTATCTACATTACTCCTCTGTAACAAAGCTCATCACATTCAAAACTGGCAGCACTAAGCAGGGTTCATTTTCATTCTGCACAGATTCTCATTTTTCTGGTTCTTAGGCTCCATTAAAAAAAAAGAATAAACATTACATGGCAATACCTTGTACTGTGTCTTTGCTAGAGGAGTTGATAAAATTTCCTCTTGAAAGTGCACAGTTCATCAAATGAAAAAGAAAGGTTGCCTTAAGGGATTTAAGAAAATAATCTAGAACTCCAAACAAAACTCTTAGAAAACAAAGGCCTTCAATAAGCAGCCCTCTCCCAAATCCAAAGAATCTATAGATTCTCTCTCACTTTGAGTCCTCAGCAGACAGATTCTTCTCTCTGCCAGTGCCACTGGGCATGGTTTCTGCTGCAGTTTCTACAACATTCCTACAATATAGCTTCTTCCACTGCTCTCTTAACTATCCCAGCAGGCAGTTCATTGTCAGTTTTTGCTATAAATCTTAAATGTTCTTAGAAGATGTCAAATATTATTATATAATTCCTATAGGAGAATGTATATAAAGAAGTATAATCTAAATTGCGTGGCACCAGGCACTTCTCTCAGGTAAGCCTCAATCCTTTTTTAGGGTAAATCTTTTTATCCTGAATACAATCTTTTTCATCAAAGAGGAGGCCTCCAGGTTTCTCCCTCTCTGACAGAAGACACAGTTCTTCTGGCATTACAGAATCAGATGGGAACTTCCTCTTACATAAGATCACACAACAATTCATTGACTTTGATCAAACAACTAAAATTATAAATAAAACCAAATTGTAATGAAAAGATGTGTGATTGGCATAAGTAGGCTATGAGTTACCAGAAACAACTTAAAATGAATGAAGTGGACCATAGGATCTCTAAGATCACTTGGAGTTCTAAATCTAAAACATTTCATGACTTAAATGTGAGAAGTGGTTTAGGTAATTTATTTCTTCCTCTGTTAGTCTAGGCAATTCATATTTTTGTAAGTATTCATCCATATAACCTAGATTGCCATATTTGTTGCCATATAATTGGGCATAGTAGTTTTTAATGATTGCCTTAATTTTCTCTTCATTAGAGGTGAGGTCTCCCCCCTTTTCATCTTGGATACTGTCAATTTGGTTTTTTTCTTTCCTTTTGTAAATTAGACTGACTAGTACTTTGTCTATTTTACTTGTTTTTTTCAAAGTACCAGCTTCTTGTCTTATTTATTAAATCAATAGTTCTTTGACTTTCAATTTTATTGAGTTCTCATTTGGTTTTTAGGATCTCTAATTTAGTCTTCATCTGAGGATTTTTAACTTGTTCACTTTCTAGTTTTTTAATTTGTATGCCCAATTCATTGAACTCTGCCCTTCTTAATTTGGTAATATATGAACTCAAGGATATAAATTTCCCCCTGAGTACTGCTTTGGCTGCATCCCTTAGGTTTTGAAAGGATGTCTCATCATTGTCATTTTCTTCAATGAAGTTATTAATTGTTTCTATGATTTGTTCTTTAACCAGTTTTGGAGAATCATATTGTTTAATTTCCAATTAAAAATGTATTTACCTCTCCATATACCCTTACCAAATATTCTTTTCATTGCATTATGAGCTGAGAAGGTTGCATTTATTATTTCTGCCCTTTTGCACTCATTTGCAATGTTTTTATGCCCTGATACATGGTCAATTTTTGTGAATGTACCATGTGTTGCTGAAAAGAAGGTATATTCCTTTTTGTCCCTATTTATTTTTCTCCACATGTCTACTAACTCTAATTTTTCTAAGATTTCATTCACTTCTCACCTCTTTCTTATTTATTTTTTGGGTTGATTTATCTAGTTCATATAGAGGAAGGTTCAGGTCTCCCACTAATATAGCTTTTCTATCTATTTCACCCTTGAGCTCCACTAGTTTCTAATTTAGAAATTTGGATGCTATGCCATTTGGTGCATACATGTTGAGTACAGATATTTCCTCATTGTCTATAATGCCTTTTATCAGGATGTAATTACCTTCCCTGTCTCTTTTAACTAGATTTATTTTTACTTTGGCTTTGTCAGATATGATTGCGACTCCTTCCTTCTTTTTATCAGTTGATGCCCAATAGATTTGGCTCCATCCTCTTACTTTCACCCTATGTGTATCTACCTTCCTCATGTGTGTGTTTCTTTTAGACAGCATATGGTAGGGTTTCGGATTCTAATCCACTCTGCTATTCGCTTGCGTTTTCTGGGTGAGTTCATTCCATTCACATTCAGAGTTATGATTACCAGCTGTGTATTTCACAGCATTTTGATTTCTACTCCTAGTCCTGCCTTTTCTTCTTTCACTATTTCCTTCTATACCAATGTTTGTTTTTAATCAGTCCTCCTATTTCCAACCCTTTTTTAACTTCCCTTTCTACCCCCCTCCCTTCTTATTCCCCCCCCCTTATTTTCTTTGCAGTCTTTTTAAAACTATCCCCTGCCCTCACCATCCCTTGTACTGCTTCTCTCCCCACCAGTCCATTTGTTACCCTTCTACTCTCCTATAGGGCACGAATCTATTCTCTGCCCCAACGGATTAGATTGTTCTTTCCTTTTTGGGTCAATTTCAAAGCACGTAAGAGTTGAGTATTCCCTAACTCCAACCTCTTTACCCTTCCAGTGTATTGATGTTCTCCCCCCTCCTACCATGAGCTTCTTTGTGACATATAAATTTACCCCCATTTGTTTCTTTCCCCATTTCTTTTAGTATTAACCTTTTTTAGCTCTAGTTGTGTGTGTATATATATATATATATATATACAGATATATACACATGTATATGTATTTATGCATGCATATATCTATATACCTATTTATGTCTTGTCCTTTCATCCTATACAGTTTGTCACTGTTCCCTCCAAGTGTAATTCTTCTAGCTACCCAGGTGATAATAACAGTTTTTAAGAGTTACCAATGATCTCTTTTCTTATAAGGATATATAACATTTTAACATATTAAGTCTCTTTAAAAAGGTTTTTTTTTTTGTTTGTTTGTTTGTTTACTTTTTTCCCTCTTTTTTAATTACCTTTTGATGATTCTCTTGAGTTCTGTGCTTGGGCATCACATTTTATGTTCAGGTCTAGTCTTTTCTTTGCAAATTCTTGGAATTCTTCTATTGTGTTGAATGGCCATACTTTCCCCTATAAGAATATAGTCAGTTTTGATGGGTAGTTGATTCTTGGTTGTAGACCTAGTTCCCTTGCTTTCCTGAATATCATTCCATGCCTTTAGTTCCTTCAGTGTGAATGCAGCCAGATCCTGCGTTATCCTCACTGTGGTTCCATGGTATCTGAATGACTTCTTCTTGGCAGCTTGTAATATCTTTTCTTTCGTCTGATAGTTCTTGAATTTGGCTATAACAATCCTGGGTGTTGTCAGTTGGGGATTAAGAATAGGAGGTGATCTGTGGATTCTTTCAATCTCCACTTTTCCCTCTTGTTCGAGAATATTAAGGCAGTTTTCTTGAATAATTTCCTGTAGTATTGTGTCCAGACTTTTTCTTTCTTTTGTCATGGTCTTCTGGTAGACCAATGATTCTTAAATTGTCTCTCCTCGAACAATTTTCTAAATCCTTTGTTTTGTGAATGAGATGCTTCATATTTTCCCCAATTTTTTTCATGCTTTTGGTTTTGTTTTATAGTGTCCTACTGCCTTGTGAGGTCACTTAATTCTAGTTGTTGTATTTTGGTTCTTAAAGACTGGATTTTATCCCTGGCTTTTTGGTCATCCTTCTCTTTCTGGTCTGATTTTCTATGGAGGTCATCTTTCATCCTCTTTACCTTATCTTTTGTCCCCTTTGCCTCATCTTTCATCTTCTTTGCCTCATCTTTCATTTCCTTTGCCTCGTTTTCAGGCTGGTTGATTTTGGCTTTCAAGACACTGTTTTATCATTTTAGTTCAAGTGCCTCTCTTTCCAGATGACTTATCTTAGTTTTTAAGTTCTTTTCCCAATTGTCTTCAATCTCTCTTAATTTGTTTTGAATTGCATTTTGAGTTCTTCCAAAGCCTGCATCCAATTCACTGGAATTTCTGATTTGTTGTTTGCTGATCCCTCCCGCTCAGTTCAGTTTGCTGTATAGAAGCTGTCTATTGTAATTTCTTTCTTCTTTTTCTGTTGTTTGATCATATTCACCCCTTCTTTGCTCTCCTTATTTGTCTGTGCTCTTGCTCTAATTTTTTTTGGTTTTGGGGGCTTCTGTTAGTCTCCCCTCTTGGAGCTTTGACAGAAGATCTCTTGGTGCAGTCTGTGGGGGAGGGTTGTTGGGGTTTCAGCTTCCCTGTCCTCTGGAGGCTTTTGATTGGATTAAAGTTCAGCAGTCAATGAGGGAGGAGTGTGGAGCCTGGGCTTCCCTGAGTTCTGAAGACTTTTGATGGGGTTAAGTTCAGCTGGGTTGGGCTGGGTGTGCTCTGAGGCCAAAACCTTCTGGAAGGCTGGAGCAAATATGGAGCATCCCCACAGCTCTGTCCAGGCTGCCAGCTCTATGCTCCCTCGCCTGCTCCTTCCCCACCATCTGTGTTCGACTCTCTGAGCTTGGCACAGCCCTACCCACAAGGTACACCTTCCAGACCAGCACCTTTGCCCACCCAGAGGTTCCCACTGCTGCTGAAGGCTCAGCGTTCTTGGTGGATGAAGGGAGGGGTCCTGGGACCTTCCTTCTGCCTTCCCCTTAAACCCAAGTGTTCTCGGATTCTGGTTTTTTTAGGGGGGAGGGGTGTACCTTTTGAATTGAGTCCATCAGGAGGGTTCCTTGGCTCTGTCTTGTTGTTAGGTTTGATTTTCAGTCCCTTTGGAGCATTCAGTTTGTGATCAGTTTGTGAAGGGTATTCAGAGGTCTGAACTTCTGCTCCTTCTAGGTCGCCATCTTGACTCTGCCCCCTGAGCAGTGGCATAAAAATGATATGGAAGACATGAATGATAAAACAAATGATGCAGATCAGTCATAGATAATGAAAGATGGAAGATCAATGACTAACATGGTATTTTAAGGCCATCTAGGTAGAAACTAAAAACCAAAGTACTAGATATATTTTCTATGGAGAATTTATAGGAAAACGTCAACAAGAATTGCAAAGAATGAGAAAGTGAGGAAAAATGAAGAAGGTTGGTACCAACAAAAATCGACAACCAACAAAAAACCAGTAAAAATATCAAGAAAATACAAACAAAATCCACTCCATTTTTCCTAGCACCATTTTAAAACAGAACTTTATAATTTTGAACCACAATTACTATGCAACAACATTTAGATGGCCTCTCTACCTCAGGTCTATTTTCCCCAAAATCCATTCTAAAAGTCACTTTCAAGTATTGTTTTTGTTTGCTCAAAATCCTTCATTTTCATCATTTGTAAAATGGACTGGAGAAGGAAATGGCAAGCCACACCAGTATCTTTGCCAAGAAAACCCCAAATGGGTAACAATGAGATGGACATCGAATGAAAAATGATCAGTTGTTCTACAATTGTCAGTTAAGCCTAATTTTATTTTTATAGCACAATAGGCTTGTTATAGGTTTGTTCATTCCTAGACCTAAAGGTGTTGTTAATATTATAAATCAAATTGAAGTTATTCAGACATTTTAAATTTTGACTAAATTTTGCTTAAGAAATAATTCAATTTAGTACAGATAATAGCTTTTAATTTTTGATAGTAAGGTCTTAATTTGTAAAACAAACTAAACAGATGATGTTAACTAATAGCTAAAGGAAATGCTACTAACAAGGAAATCTAACTCTAAAACTGGGGTCGGATCCAGTGGAATCGCTTGTCAGCTCTGAGAGGGGAGAGGAAAAGAAAATGAATTACATAAACATGGAAAAATAGTTTTAAAAAATAAAATTTAAAATACTTCAATAATTAAAAACAAAATTGGAATTGGAGGTAGAGATAGGGGATGATAAAATTATCTCTGAATTTTTTCATTATATGTAGGAGGTGAAGTATTATTATAATTGAAAAATAAAGTCTCTAACTTTCAAAGGAGTTTTAGGGTGGAATGGAAGTAGAGTTTGCCAGTTGTTTACTTGATGTTACATCACAGAGATGGTAAAGCTCTTTCCAAAGTTACTAAAATGATCTTTTAACTTCCAAACTTAATGACCTTTTCTCATTCTTCATCCTTGACCTCTCTACTCTCTTTATATTTACATGACACTACTCTTCTTTCTCCTTTATCTCCTTCTACCTGTTTAACCATTCCTCAGTCTCTTTTGTGGCATCTTCATTTAGGCTGTGCCCCCAAATTCTAGGATATACTTCAAGGCTCTGTCCTAGGCCCTTACCTCTTCTCCATCTATACTATTTCTCTTAGCAATCTTATTAGATTTGATTAATTCAATTATTATTATTTATGCTGATATTCTCAGATTTATAATGCCCTAACTTTTCTCTTGAACTCCAAACTCATATCTCAAACGCTTTGGTATATCTAAAACTGGATGTCCTGCCCAAAATTGAACTCGTTATCTTTCCCCTAGTCCCTTTCCACTCTTCTCGACATTCAATTATTATAAAGGGTATCTCTACCTTCCCAATTACGCATATATCATTCTTGACTCCTCACACTTGCCACTTCACATACCCAATCAGTAACCATCTCTCCTCACATACTACTACCAACCTGGGGTGATCCCTCATCAACACATACCTGAATTATTTCAATACCTTGCCTCAAAGTCTTCTCCCATCTGAGTTCATGGTATATAGTAGGACTGTATAAAAATGGATACACTCAAGCATTACTGATAGAATTGCATATTTGGGGAATCTTTCTATATGCTACTACAGCAGAATATTGACAATATGCAAAAATAATCATACTCATTAAACCAGTAATATGGTTATGAAGATTATGTCCTGGGGGCATAATTTTTAAAAGATAATATGTTCAAATGTATTTAGAGCAGAATTCTTTGTTTTTATTAAAAAGGGGAAAAAACATCAAGTCTTTTGGAAATGTCCAAATAAAAAGTAGTATATTGACGCATCCATGGGATTAATGTTTGCTTCTATGCTAATAACTTCCAAACCTATATATCCAATCCTCATCTTTCAAGAACCAGTCCTATATTGCCAACTAATTGTTAAACATCTCCAGCTGAAGAGCTCAAATTCAGCATGTTCAAAATAGAACTCATTAGCTCTCCTCAATAAAACCCTGCCTCTCCTTCAAACTTGAATAAGTGAATGAATGAATAAGCATTGCCTTAGGACTTACTATAGACTAAACATGGAAATAACCTAGGAGGAACTCATTTTCTAATTGAATAAGACTATACAAGCAGGAGAGAGTTTAGCTATACAGCAAATGAGAAGACTGGGGAGTCATTAGCATGCACTTTAGGGCATTTACCTTCTCTTTAGACTCAACCTAGTAAACTAACCATAATTGAGAAGAGGTGGTAGGGAGGTAGACCTAAAGGTAAGAATGGAGGAGGAATTCTGAGGTTCCTTCAAACAGGGGTAAGTATAGGATGCATATTCCGTCAAGGACAGAAAAGCTTAAAGAAGAATTGGCAGGAAGGTTGGGGGTAGACTCTGGAGTGGGTATGATTTTTTTTCTTCCTGTCTTGAGCTTCTTACAGAGGTATCGTCCAAGTCATGCTACATGTAACTTACTCTCCAAGTCAATCATGTTGGAGTAGCTAGAACCATAGAATGCTAGATCTGGAATGGAACCTCATAACCCCAGTTCACCTGTTTTATAGATGAGGATGCTGAGACCAAAAAAACTTACTCAAGGTCACAGAGCTAATTAGTGGCAGAGCCAGGGCATGAACCCAGGTATTTCTAATATCCCAGTCTAAAGTTGGGTTCATTACCCCCATAGGAAAACTTTATACTTCTGGGAAAATAGCTTGCGGTTTGTTTTCCTTCTCTGAGTGGAATCTATAAGAAGTTATTTCAACAGAATGCAGTGAGCCCTCCCATTATTCATCATTCAGTTCATTTGCAATGACTTCATGTTTACTCCATGCATGAGTTCAGAGGCTTATTTTATTAATCAAGGAGATAAATGGAACTGGAAACCAAATACTGGATGACTTTCTGTAACAGTTGGCTTTGAGAATACAGAATCCAGTCTTCAATTAGATAAAGGGCCATGTCCTTACATGTAAATACTGTAGGATTCTTGGAGAAGATGACCACCAGCTGGAGGACAAACTCAAACCCTGGGAAGACTTGGAGTAAGAAGTTCAGAGCTCAAGTGATTTGTAAAATGTCAAATGAACTGTCCTTTCAAATGCTGTATGGTTTGGTTGTTGGAGGAATTTAGTCTCAATTCTCTAGTAAACTATAACAGTAGTTACCACTGCTGCTTGTTTAATATTTTAAGTGCTTTCTATCAATGTATGTTGAGAATTATTAATGGTAATTGCCAAATACTATTTGATGTCTCTCTATCCATGCAAGCTAGTGAAAGCTTTTTGTGTTCTGTGGTTGGGTTTTTTGTTTGTTCCTTTTGGGGGCACAGGAAGTAAATATTTGTCTTCTACCTGATTGAGATTTCTTTTCTACTGCCTCCTTTGAGATAAAATGAACTGAAACATAAGCTTTAAACAAATCTTCTCCAGGGTGTTGGGAAGGGTTGAAGAGTGTGAGAAAAGGACACTAACCTCTTGTCAGAGACCAGTCTTCTCCAAGATGGAATGTTGTCTGTGAGAATGAGTCCAAAGCAGGCAAGCTCCTTTGTGGACAGGAAAAGTGTAACATGCCCCAGACCCTTGGGTCCAAAAAGCAATTTTAATTATTAGATTAAATCAATAAATCAATTAGCATAAGATGTTGGGGGACAAATAAAACAAATAGAATGACTATGACAACTCTGTGCAGATGATAATTCTATCCACCTAGAAATAGATTTAAATCTTCCTCTACTTATTAGCATTTGAATCAGGTTAGAATTATTTAGCCTCCTTGAGTCTCAGTTGTCTCATCTGTAAAATGGTGATGTGAATCATACTTGTATTACCTAATTTATAGAGTTATTGTGTGGATCAAATGAGACAGTCTCTAAAGAACTATGCAAATACAACTATAACTGTT
The DNA here is from genome assembly GCF_027887165.1 of Monodelphis domestica. NCBI lineage: Eukaryota > Metazoa > Chordata > Mammalia > Didelphimorphia > Didelphidae > Monodelphis > Monodelphis domestica. Next base: position 399,146,762 of record NC_077229.1, on the reverse strand, counting down.
ATTATTATAATTTGAATGATGATTTTTTTATGAGAAGAAAAAAGTAAGGGACATGCAAGTTTAGAGCTGGAAGAAAATTTAAATATCAGAAAATCCATCTCCTTCATTTTACAGATAAAAAACTGAGGTTCAGAGATAGCAATTAACCTTCCCTTGAACAAAGAATGGTTCATCAAGACAACCAACATAATTTGTCCAGTATTTAAACTTCCAATACTGTAGGTCCTTGTCTCTTTTCCTAGAGAAGTTGCTTTATCTATTATTCCCTAAGATCATGATTAGTTATTATAATCATGGACAGTTTGTCTTCCTTTTCATTTCCATTACTACAATTATAAATAAATAAACATATATATATATATATATATATCATTCTATTTATTTCATTCTGTGTCCATCAGGCAGATCTTACCACGTTTCTCTGAACTTCTCATATTTATCATACTAGTTCATTTCTAAAGAGAACCAATGACATCAGTGGGTGATATTTTGACATATATGAATTGAATTGAAGTGAGGCAGAGTTGCACAAAGTTATGAAGCCTTACTCTGTCTGGTTGGAGGGAGTCATAGAAGTCTAGTGGGAAGACAAAAGTCAAGATGACTAGTGATGGTCAGGAAGCAATGGATGACCTTGGTGTCTGATGTCTGACCAAACTCTGAGGGCTCCATAGTGCCTGTTTCAGTTGCCTTCATGGACATTAGAACAAATTGCTTTCATCTTCACATTTGGGGTAGACACCCTCCTAACTGACCAATGGATTTGTGGTCCATTGATTATGCTCAATGTGGTTTTCCCCACCTCCTGAGATGGTTTACCACAGTATGGCCACTGTACATGCTACAGCTTTTTGGAGCCACAAGTGAAAGGTAGTCACTGAAGGTATCTGAGCAACTATGAAAAAGGCTCATCAAGTCCTCACAACTATAGGTATGATTCTCTCTGAAGGACATAGTGCTAGTCTTCTCTGAACGCCCATATACACCTATTCATTCATTTTTTAAAACACAATAGTATTTAGTGAGATTTACATACCATAGTTTTTATTCCCTAGTCAATGGTTACCTGCTTTGTTTCTGGTTATCTGAATGAGTGATCAGAGAAGCATTCTAAGTGTTAAGGATATAGAGAAAAGACAGCCCCTGCCCTTAACAATCTCACATTCTAATAGTAAGAACAACACATATGGACAATTTCAGCTACAAATCAGATGGAAATGTCCCATAGCCCTTAGAGTGCATCAGCAAAGCAGATGGTAACATCTTTTCTTTAATGTCATTTCTACTGATAAATTCATAAAATTCTGATGTTTAACACTTGGCAGTTCCAAAGGTGTTGGTGATAGGAACTTTTTTCTGCTTCTCAATAATATTTGCAGGAGCAGTTACCAGACTGTCTCCATAGGGGTCATTCTCTACAACAATAGCTACAGGCACTGGACTTAGAAATATTGCTAATTCCCAAGGCTCTTGGGTTTCAGGGTAGGAGGTGGGATAATAGTCATGATGGTAGAAGCATTTTGACTTGCCTGGCACGTGCTGTCTTCTGTCTCTTCCCTAGGATGCCCTAACGCAGTGTTGGTGAAGACGTGGCACACAGGCAGAGCCAGCACTTGGGGAGCTTCTCCATTCCCCCTCTTCCCAGCGCCTGAGGACATTTTTTGCATGCCCCACCCCTCTATCCAGAAGCCCAAAGCAAGCAGTTCCTCTCTCTCTCCACTCTCTCCGGTAATGTGGGGGCTCACAGACACCTTGAATTTGCCCTCTGAGCACTCGAACTTGGAAAAGGTTCACCAGTGCTGCCCTAAAGCTTCAGCTAAGCAGGCCTGCCCTCCCTGGGAATGGCAGTTGGATGGCAGTTGTTGGGGATGTCAAGGCCCTTTTCCATAGGAGCTGCTTCCCTGGATGGTTCAGAAACAAAACTGAAGGTCAGAGGAGTCCTGCCACTCTCAGGGCTCTTCTATCCATCCACCTGCTGGTGGCAGTTGGTCAGCAGTTTTTAGTATTGGTGAGGAGGAATACAGGGTCTCTCTTCACAACAATTTCTCTGGTCAAGGGGGAGGTACTGGAAAGCCTGGGCTGTGTAATCAGATCTGGTGGTTTGGGGAATACTGCTATTAAATGCTACTATGAATATTTTGGTGTAGGGACTTTATTTCTGTCTTTAACCTCCTTGGGGTATATAATGGATTGGCTGCCTTAAAGAGTGTTATGGGCCAGCCCTAAGTCAGGACATTCAAGTGCTTGAGGATCAGGACTAGAATGCAATGAGATATGCATGCCATGAAATGCATTTTACGAAAGTTCAAAAAAGTTTACTCAGTCATGTAAAGGATCAATACAAGGAGAACCTTGATTCAAGTGTTTGACACCCTCCTGCCCTTCCTCTGCATTCACTGCATCAGAAAAACCAAAGCAAAACAAACATACTGAGCAAGACAGCAGGGTTTCCACTAAACCTGAGAAATACCAACTCCCTACTGTCTTAAGAAAAAAGATATAAGAGATACGTTTTGTGCCCCGATGGGAAGCTTGGACTTTCCATATGGACTACAGACTGGGCTTTTTATGGCCAAGGCAACCAAGACCCAATGCCAACGATTCAGGCCCTCCTCCTACAGACTAAATCGTGTGTGGAGCTTCCTTGCCCCTTTAGGGAGGAACCATCCCAGTTTACATAAAACAGATGGGCTGCTCTAAGTTCTCACCATCACTGTTGATTTTTTTTGGTTTGCAATACTCAGACTTGTTAAGATATTGTTGAGAGTTCAGATCCTAGTGAATTTTCTCTGTGTGTGTATGTTTTTGTATAAGGGAAAAAGAGAAAGAAATATGCACTTATTTGGCATGAAGTGGCCTGAAAATAATTTGTATCTTAGCATGAAAGTCCCCTTGATTTCAGCTTTCAATAAAAACTGTTAAAGCTCCAAGTTAAAAAAAAATGTGGGCAGGAAACTCCTAGCATGTCCTGGCACCTTTTGGTAGGTAATTGCCAATTTAAAATATGGCAGCAAGATTAAGCCACTATTTCCAAAAGCATTGTGTACCATATCAGATTGGAACGCTAATGGGAAACAGGATGATGTATGAACTTCTTTAAATTTGGCTTCGACTTTGTATGTGTTTTAATGGTTGAACCAAATCAGATTTCTTAATTAATGTAGCATGACTAAAAAGCTATTACTCTTTACTATTCATCAGACAAGTGCAAAGACTTTCTTGTATTTTCTAAAACCACTAAAAGTTATTATAAAATGAATATGTCATGATTAAATCTAGGCCTCCCTGGACATTGATAAAGATTCTTTGTTATGGTCCTTATTAAAATAATTCAGTAGTTCAATCTATTAAAAAACGTGGAAGAATGCAGTCCCTAAACTGGAAGAAAACTTGGAGATCATCTGGTCTCATCCCTTACATGAAACATGAATTCCCTTTATAAGCGGCCATCCAACCTCTGCTTGAGGACCTTTCATTAAACATAACCAGGGAGAGATATAGGCTGATATTTGGACTAGTCTGGCTGTGGATCTCAGGAAGCATAAACCCAGACACACCCAGTTCTCATCTAACTCAGAGTATAACAGCAATGTCTGAACCATCAGGGGACGCTCACTCGTATAACAGGGGCCAAGGACACGTGCACTTCAATTTCATTGTCAACCTTGATTCCAATCTGGCTTTGAATCTAGGAAATGAAGCTTCACTCATTGTGAAGATCCTGGAAACTGGCTTTGACTGGAAATCACACCAATTTTCAGTGGCTCCCGGAGGGAAGCGTATGTGTAGTTTTCTTTGGATGATAGTCAAAGGAAGGTTAGAATCTCTTACAAATATATCACTGTACCATGAGCGGACTCCAAACTAAGCAAAAATCTTTTATTAGGTGCCTAGAGTATGCTAGACAGTGTCGGATGCTGGGGATTCAAAGACAAAAACGGAAAGGCTTGTGCTGCCCTCAAGAGGTTTACATTCTTTTAGGGAGACAACATGTATGTGAACCAGCATATACAAAATAAATACAAACTACATCCCTGAGACTTCTTTTCGTATACTATGCATGACCAAGTTGGATAAGGGTCAACGTAGGGAATGGCAGGATTTCTTTGACATCATAAGAGATGTCCTTATGTGTTCATTAGTCATTCTGGATGTTTCTACATGTCTCCTTCTTCTCCTTTCTCTGGGGAAAATGACTAGTTGAATCAAATGTTAGCAGCCTGGGCATAATGTCTTAGGGCATCCAGGATGGCCAGGGAGTAGTAAGACATACTATCAATTAAGCATCCCCTTTGGAAACTTAATTAGCACTTAACATGTCAGCAGGAAAAATAGAGCATTTCTGACATGGGGAGCATGGAGGGGAGTGGGAGGGGGAGTTTTCCCATAAGATATTGGAAAGTTCTCAGGGAGTGTGATTCTGGTCTTGGATATGTTTCTCACCGATGTTAGGAATTCAAGTCAAGAGATCAGATCATCTTCTGGTTCTATGTTGTCTGAAATATATGGAATCTGGCTATCAAATCATGAGAAGACTTGGAACCAAGACAACCTTACTGATTATTTTTCTACATGATCCGGAGTGTAAGTTTGGATAGAACATCTGAACTATGAGAGGGAGCCTGATTAGGTTGTTCAGTTCAGGTCAATAAATATTGAAATCTTCCTTTGTACCTGACAGTCCACTAAGGACAGGAAATAAAAAAGGCAAAAAATAATAATTATTTCCCTGTTTTCAAGGTTCAGCTATTCTACTGGGAAATAAAGTATGTGTTTTTACTTGTAAAAAATGGAAAAATAAGAAGGGTGACTCAGTGGATTGAGAGCCAAGCCTAGAGATGGGGAGGTCCTAGGTTCAAATCTGGCCTCAGACCCTTCCCAGCTGTGTGACCCTGGGCAAGTCACTTGACTTCCATTGCCTAGCCCTTACCACTCTTCTGCCTTGGAACCAATACACAGTATTGACTCCAAAACAGAAGGTAAGGGTTTAAAAAGAAATTTAAGACAAATCATTAAAATATGTACAAAACACCTTACCTTCCTCCAATTTACACTGTCATCAGCTGGCTAGGTCATTAAAGGAGCATCTCCTACCATGGGTTGCTAACATCCAAACACTGGCCAGTGAGCCCCAATCAGCATATTTCCCAAGAATACATAGCCAGTCTTCTCAGTTCTTTAATAAAGACATTTACTCAAAAAATGAGTAATCACAAAAAAAGTATTTTTATGCTTTCCTATCAGATAATACTTTTTATTGAATCCATCTTTGTTGATCACTATCAATCTGACAAAGAATGCTATGCTGAGCACTTGTACCTTTCCTCTCTGGAGATTAAATGGCACAACTATTTTTTTTAAAGATTTTTTTTTTTACCTAGAGTGGGCAAGAACTTCAAGTACAATAGTAGAGACACATGTCAAAGGCAGCTCTCAACTCTGAAACTAGTCTTGATGTCCTGTCCCTCTTTAGACGGTCCTCACATTCATTTCATGACAACATTTGTGATGGATGAATTGTTCCACTGCTTAGTTGGGCTAGAACTCCTCCTCGGCCATGACATCTCCACCTGATGGGTGGTTTCTCTACATTCTTTGGCGTGCTCTCTGATGGGCAGCTGCAGTGCTCTCTCGCCTTTGGTAATGCATTGTCGCTAGCTGGAGGGACCCGCGCTCTTTCATCTAGGGCTCAGACTCCTAATTTCAGATCAGCCTAAGACTCTTCCCTTTAATGCCTCACGTATAGGGCTGTTTGTCATCTGGAGGCAAGACTTGGAAAAGGACTCACCGATTTAATAATCTTCTCTGGCTGATTCTGAGTTCTTGACCTGTCTTGGCTTTTCTCTGAGTCACAGGGTACAGTCCCTGACCCACTATTCTGTTGTTTGTCAGGTCCATCTCTCTGTGATCCCTTTTGGGGTTTTCTTGGCAAAGATACAGGACTGTTTTGGCATTTTCTTCTCCAGCTCATTTTACAGATGAGGAACTGAGGGAAACAGATTTAAGTGACAGGGTCACACAGTGTCTGAGGCCAGATTTGTACTCAAGGAAATGAATCTTTCTGACTTCAGGCCTGGCACTTTATCTACTGTGCCACCTAGCTACCCTTTTTGGACACACAGTAGGTGCTTAATAAACGTTTATTTATTTTAAAAGACTGACTGGATCAAACATTACTTCTCTCAATAAGGCACTCCATCTTTTCCTAGGGTGATAAATTCCAAACTAGTCAGTTCTCCCCCATTAGACTGTAAGATTCTTTTTTTTTAAACCCTCACCTTCTGTCTTGGAATCCATACTGTGTATTGGTTCCAAGGCAAAAGAGTGGTAAGGGTTAGGCAATAGGGGTTAAGTGACTTGCCCAGGGTCACACAGCTGGGAAGTGTCTGTAAGCTTCTTAAGGGTAGAGGCTCTCTTGGTATCCTGAGCATTTAGCACAGTACCTGGCATGTAATAGGTGCTTTATAAATGTTTAATGATTGGTTTATTGACTGATTCTACTTTTCTTACTTTTTGGGGAGTTTATGTAAAATAAGTGACTAGAGACACAAATATGAATGCAGTCTGTGCCCTGAAAATAAGTTCATTGTCTATATCAGCCTTTCTATAGGAAAAAGAACTATTCAAACCTCAGACTTTTTCTAAGGTGAAGAATGTCTATTTTGCATCTGAAGATCTTCTTTCTATTTCAATGCTAGTTCTATCTTTTAGTTCCTTCAGACCTCAAACTTTTGCTTAAATCTCACACAGGTCTTCCCCTTACATGTACAATCATATGGGATTGAAAAAAACCCAAACTCTTACCTTCCATCTTAGAATCAATGTCAAGTGCTGGTTTCAAGGCAGAAGTGTAGCTAGGCAATGGGGAGTTAAATGACTTGCCTAGAGTCATATAGCTAGGAAGTGTCTGGGTTTAGATTTGAACCCAGGACCTGCGCTCTGTAGGATTACGTGAGATTTTAACTTTTGTTTTTCTTAGAATTTCAAAGTTTAAAAGAACTTCAAGAGATAGTGAACCCCCACTGATAATATATGTAATAAATGGTTATTTAGTTTTTATTTGAGAGTCTCTGGTGAGAGTGAAATAACTGGGAGGAATATGATATAATCGAAAGAGTACCAGATTTCAAACTACTCTAAAACAGTAATAATCAAAACAATCTGGTGCTGGCTAAGAAAGACAATGGTGGATCAATGGGATAGATTAGATACACGATATGTAGGGATAAATGACCTGGGCAATCAATATTTGATAAACCCAAAGAGCCCAGCTTTTGGAATAAGAACTCACTATTTGTCAAAAATTTCTGGGAAAATTGGAAAGCAGTATGGCAGAAACTAGGTATAGACCAACATCTTCTACTTCTATACCAAGATAAAGTCAAAATGGGTATATAACTTAGATATAAAGAATGATGCCATAAGTAAATTAGGGGAACATAGAATGGTTTACTGGTGAGATCTATGGAGAAGGGAAGAATTTATGACCAAACAAGAGGTAGAAAACATTATGAAATGTAAAATAAATAATACTGATTACACTAAATTTAAAACATTTTGTACAAACCAAACCAATGTAACCAAAATTAGAAGGGGAACAACAAACTGGGGGGAAATAGTACAGTATATTTCTCTGATAAAGGTTTTATTTCTCAAATATATAGAGAACTAAGTCAAATGCAATGCCCAATTGACAAATGGCCAAAGGGTATGAACAAGCAATTTTCAAATGAAGAAATCAAAGCTATCAATAATCATATGAAAAAATGTTCTAAATCACTCTTGATTAGAGAAATGCAAATTACAACTGGGAGGTACCACATCATCCTATCAGATTAGCCAATGTGACAGTAAAATGATAAATATTGGAGGGGATTTGGCAAAATCGGGACATGAATGCAATGTTTGTGGGTTTGTGAACTGATCCAACCATTCTGGAGGGCAATTTAGAACGATGCCCAAAGAACTATAAAACAGTGCATCCCCTTTGATCCTGTAATATCACTACTACAGAGCTGTATCCCCAAGATAATTATTTTTAAAGAGGGAGAAAAGGACCTGTTTGTACAAAAATATTTGTAGCAGCTCTTTTTGTGATGACAAAGAAATTGAAATTGAGGGGGTGTCCATCAGTTGGGGAATAGCTGAACAAACTGGAGTATAAGATGGTGTTGGAATACTGTTGTGCCATAAGAAATGATATAGAAGATGATTTCAGAAAAAGCTGGAAAGACCAACATGAATTGATAGTGAAAGAAGCAGAACCAAGAAAACAGTGTACACAGTTACAGCAATATTGTAGGATGATCAACTGTGAAAGACTTTGCTACTCTCAGCAATACAATGATCCAAAATAGTTCTGAAGGTCTTAGAACAAAAAACATTATTCTTCTCTAGAGAAAGAACTGTTTCATTTTATTTTATTTGTATTTTTATTTGGAGGTTTCAGCTTTATTCTCTTTCAACATTGAATAATATAGACATATGTTTTGCATGATAAAACATCTTTAAGCCGGATCAAATTGCTTACCAGCTCTGAAGTGGGGAAGGAAAGGGAAGGAAGGAGACAATTTGGATCTTTTAACTTCAGATAACCTATGTGGGAAATTGTTATTACATGTAATTGGGAAAATAAAATATCTTTTTTAAAAAAGCACTGAATTTAGTGTCAAGGACTTCAAAACAATATCATATACTGTGTGACCAATCACAGCTTTTGGGGGACTGTTATGGAAAGGTTGAAATATATGACTCCTCTGGACTCTTTGAACTTTATGAATCCTAGCTATCAGGTAGGTAGCATAATGGCTAAAGCCCTGGTTTGGAGTCAGAAATAACTGAATTCAAAAACAACCTCTGACACTTCCTACCTGGGTCTTTCTGGGTAAGCCACTTAATCCTGTTTGCCTCAGTTTCTTCATCTGTAAAATGAGCTGGAGCAGAAAATATCAAACCACTCCAGTATTTTTGTCAAGAAAATCCCAAATTAGGTCACAAAGAGTCAGACATATGGTAGGGGGGCATTTGTGGCTCAGTGGCTAAGACCTCTGGGCTTGGAATCAGGAGGACTCAAGATCAAATCCAGCCTCAGATACTTCCTTGCTGTATGTCCCTGGGCAAGTCCCTTAAGTTCTGATTGTTCCTCTGGAAAAGGCAAAGGCAAACTATTCTAGTATTCCAAGAAAACCCCTTGGGTAGCTAGGATCTGTGGGGTCATGAATAGTCAGACACAACTGAAGGACAAATGATCCTGTACTCTCCCACGTGTGACCTTGGGCAAGTTTCTTAACCTCTTTAAGACTATTTCCTTATCTGTAAAACGAAGGGACTGGACTAGATGATCTCTAAAGCTCCTTACATTGATAACTAGTGATGCTTTGTAGGTGGAAGAATAGTGTAATTTGAAGGAGTGAGTACTAATGATTCAAGAAAGGTTTTCTGTAGAAAGTGGCACTTGGGTTGTCTTGAAAAAGCTGGAGACTAAAAGAGAAGGGTTCGGAGGCCCTGCATTCCAGGCCTTGGAAAAGGCACAGAGATGAGAGATAAAATGCACAGTTTGGGGAATCTTTATGTGGCTTCCTACCAGAGTAAACTAAAGGGATACTGAAGTCCAGAAAATTCTCTATTTTTTTCTAGTTTTTATTTCTTCAGTAATCTGCTTGTGCCCTAGCCAAGCCCTCTTACCCTATCTAATAATTATCCCTTCTTCCCCAGTCTTTTCTGAAGCTCCCAATATTTGTTTCATGTATGCCCCAAATCTTCCAATCTAGTCATTTCCTGGTACTTAGCTAATTGACAACTCACCGACTGTGACCCCAGGGGTTGGAAACCAATCAGATTCATTTGTATTGGGTCTTATCCCTCCCTGAAGAACACCTGTGCTGCCCTGATGGGCCTTATGCCAGTGAAAACCTAGTGTAACCTTGTACCAAGTTTTAGGAGCTGCCACTGGGAAGACCATTATGGAAGCTGCCTCCCTGTTATGGCTTGAAGACCCTTGTACCCGAGATCCGAGGACATTCCCTGGTTTTGCATTTTTCCTGCTCTTCCCTGTCCCCATTTGGGAGTGTCAGTCCTAGCTCTAAAGTTACCAGGTTGTGTCCATATTCTTTTCAAAATAGAATTATTTGTGTTTTGTTTTCCAAAATAGTGGTGGAAGAGACAAGTTCTTCATCATGCTTCTACCCTGTACAAAGAACTGGGCAAGGAATCATTCTGGTCCAAGCCCAACTACCAGGGACATCTCATCCATTCTCCTCCTCCTTTGCTGGGGGAAGAGGAGAGGTCAGTAGGCTGCCCTCGATTCAAGTTATCAGTCCTTGCCCCAGGGTTGAGGATTAGTGGATTGTCCTAGTTTCAGAGGTGTCAGCTGTTGCTCCAGTTTGGGGATAGATAGTGCCTCAGTACCCATCCCTTGTTGTCCCTCTTTCCTTGGATGTCTCCAGTTAAATCATATGCTGTTCCCTTAAATACAACAAATTAAAAGTGTCTATTGAGTTTAGTGTTGGCCAGCTTATGTAATTCTTCTGTGAAGTTCATTAGAGTCTGAATAATGGTCTCAAACAGGAGGGTGATTATGAAATAAAGTTGTGTGCCAAGTTAAAGGGTGTAGATTTCATCCCAGAGGTAATAAGGAGGTGATAACAGTTTAGGGGCAGCTAAGTGGTGCCATGGTGAGTAGAGTTCAGGACCTGGAATCAGAAAGATTCTTCTTGCTCAGGGTCACATAGCTAATCAGGATCTGAGGTCATATTTGAACTCAGGAAGACTCTAATGTATGGGAATGCATTATGTAACATATACATTTATATGCATGTAATTGGAGTTCATTCTCAAGAATTTTTTTCTGGTAGGGGTGTGAATAAAAAACATTTGGAGACTACTATAAAACCTTAAAGCACAATCAGAAGATTCGGTGGGAATTAATAGAAGATATTTTCCTTTATTACCTCCTATTTGCATTTCTAGTTAAGATGTCAGCTGCTGGTTCCATTAAAAAAAAAAATTCATACCTGGGATTTTGACGCAGGGAACTTAAAAAATTTTAACATGTTATTTGTTCTCCCAATTAAAAAAAACAAATCACCATTTCATATGTACTACATATAGGTGAGCTGGGTCAAACATAAGAATGGATCCTATTTGTTCCATTGGGGAGACAGGCAGGCTCAGCCCTTCAGGCAAGATCAAGTAGGGCTTTCCAAAGGGCTAGATCATACTGGGAGTTTGGTCCTGAAGTGGAGCTAAGGCTGAGGCCGGGTGCTAGGTCTGAGTACAAGGAAGAATCCAAAAGTCTGTTTTCAAACAAGCATTTATTAAGCACCTACCTGTTTAGGCATATTGAACGCTTTACAAAAATCTCATTTGATCCTCACAATAACCCCGAGGTTATGTGCTATCATCATCTTCATCATCATCTTCCAGTTGAGGAATCAGCGTCAACAGTTAAGTAACTTGCCTAGGGTCACACAGCTAATAATGTCTGGGGCCAAATCTGAATTTGGGTCTGCCTGACTCCAAGACCCAGCCTTCTATCTAGCCATCAAGCAGGTGCTGAAGAGACAGTGTGGAAGAAATGAAGTCCTTGTGGAGCTTATAATCTAACAGGAAGAGTAAGACATGGACATTAATAAGCACAAAAACCCATGGCAAATACAACGGAGGTCAAAGTACTGAGAAATCTGGCAGAATGAGATGATTTCCATACACTGAGGTCAGTGACAACCTCATGGTGGCTCCTGAACTTGATGAACTTCCATAAGATTAAAAAAATTTTTGTTTTTGATATTCTTAAAAACATTTTGAATTCCAAATTCTCTCCCTCTCTCACCCATTGAGAAGGCAAGCACAAGATAGGGTGGGATGAAAATGGGGAAAAAGTCATCTGACTTGGCTGAAACACAATGTAAAGGGAAGTAAATGTTAGGGAATTCTAGAAAGGAATATTATAGCTAGACTTTATGGCCAGCCTTAAATGCCAGGATAAGGAATCAGTGGACATTTGGGAATTACTGAAGGCAGTATCTTTGCCAAGAAAACCCCCAATATGGTTACAAAGAATCAAATATGCCTGAAATAAACAATAAAAAAGTTTGGTTTGGTTGGTATATTAATACATATATATAAACACAAGTATATGTATATATAACCAAAATGATTGGAGCAGAGTGATGAGGTCAGTACAATGCAATAGAAAGATTATGAAGGACGGACTGGAGAGGGGAGAGAATGGAGGCAGAAAAACAGATAGAGGGGGATTTTGGATGTTCACAAAATACTAAGGACTGTTTCTAGATTAGGAGAAATCTTACCACCATTCCTAGAGGAAGAGATGCTCTGATATTGACTGAGTTTCTCAGAATTAGGAGTATACTTTTTATAGACACGTGACTAAGAGTTTTCCAAAACACATTGAACTCCTGGGTTGCTATCTGTACTGACTTGAGCTGAAACAAATGACAGTCAGAAGAAACCTTGACTATCTCAAGTCTTCTTGAAGTTCTTTGGAATGGCATTAATCTGTCCAAAAGAGAGAATACTTTCTCAAATTCAATAAACTTTTATTACTGTCTACTACATACAAAGCATTGTGCTAAGAGTTCAGAATCTAAGGAAAAAAACCCCCCAAAATACAGTCCTTGGTCCTCAAACTCACAATCTACTGGGAGAAAACAATCTAGTAAAATGCCATATATAACATACACAAAATCAAAATAGAGTGATTGGGAAAACGGAATCAACCAAAATGATCTAGGAAAATGTGAGGACTAGGACTGAGATGAAAGATACTTAAGGCATCCAATTTCCTAATTTTAAAATAATAAAACTGAAGTACAGAATAGACATAACTTGCCTACAATCACTCAAGTGCTAATAAGAATTGGAGTTTGAATCTCAGGTCTCTGACACTAAATCTAATCTTTTTCTACCCTTTCACCTGGGAAGATAAAGGGAGGAGGCATTTGAGCTGAACACTGAAGAGGAAGAGGATTTCAAGAATTAGAGAAGAGAGGAGGGTACATTACATGTAGAAGATAGCCCGGTATCTTTGCCAGGAAAACCCCAAATGTAGTCATAGGGTTAGATACAATTCAAATAACTAAACAGCAACAAAAATTGATTTGGCTGGGTATATGAAAAAAAGTGCTCATTTATCTACACAGGCATACATATATATACAAAGATATGCACATACACACACATGTAGAATGCTTTAAGATGTACTTTGTGGTGGAAAAGAATTGGAAATCAAGGAAATGTCCATCATTTGGGGAATGGTTGAATTATGATATATGATGCTGAAATACATTATAAGAAACAATAAGTTTGTAAAAAACTTGTGAAGACCTACATGAAATATGAAGAGTAAAATGATAACAAGAACATTAAATGTACCACAAAATAAATATCTGAATAACTTCTGAACATCCACTCTCAGAGAATGAACGGACATGATTTATATATACACATCTATTTGTTGGGTGATACCTTTTATGATGTGGGGAGAGGAGACAGGAGCCGAGATAACCTGATAATAAATTTTATTAAAAAAGAAGAAAAAAAGATTTACAAAGGGCTTTCCAAATATTGCCTCTATCCTTACAACAACCTCGGGAGATAGGTACTCGTGAGTAATGTAAAATAAGTCTGGAAAAGGTAGGCTGGAGCCAGGTTGTAAAGTGCCTCAAATACCAGGCTAACTAGTTTGCAATTTATCCAATGAAGAACATATGGAACCACTAGCTTTTCAGCAGGGGAGTGACAGAGAAAGCCTCAAGGCAGTCTTGTATGCTACTTCATTCACTTGGAAGGTAAATGGTATATAATTTAATGAGCAGTGAAAGCCATTCATTTTCCCCTCACTTTTGTGCGCTGGTTATCATAGGTAGCGGGCACCTTCAGGGTCTCTGGGTGCAAGCTTGGGCACTATGTTGTTACTGACAAGGTTAACAGAATGCCAACATTTTCTTGCTTTTGGCAGTTGATTATTATGGAGAAGCCTCATTCATTTTTTTGGTTGGATAATCCTGAGATTCAGACCATAAATGCCTTTATTTGGAGATGCTCATCATCATGAGGCAACTAGGTGTCAATAATTTTTAGAACACTGTACCTAAGAGCTGAGGAGATCTGCCTTGGACACTTCCTAGTGTGACCCAGGGCAAGTCACTTAACCTCTCTTGCCTACAATTTTTCATCTGTAAAATAGGGACAAAAAAAGCACCAACCTTCTGGGTTGTAATGTTGTGAGGATTCACAGTATGTGAGGTAATAAATACAAATATACGCAAAGTGCTTTACAAACCTTAGAGTACAATATAAATGTTGGTTATGACTATGGGGTAGTCAGAATGCACCAATAAACATTTGATCAATTTTCTTAAGAATTAAAATTAGAGGTTGAAGAAGTAACAACAGAGATGAGTGGCTACACTACTACCTGCTTTGTGCTTAGCTCTATACCATTGTAGGGGAAGGAAAGGCCAGAAATTATAGGATGCATGCAGAAGGGAAGGCTTTCCACTGTCATTAGTACTCTTCCTATTAACTTTTCCCCAAATACATCATATTCTCCACGGAAAGAAGGCTCCCATCTTATAGCCCAGCCAACCATTAACAAAGGGCTTTTGGGCCTAAACAGTTCTCTCTAAAATGCAGGGAAAGCATGACCCTAAGCAGAGGGGCAGAAAAGGCTGACGTCCCCCATCACCCCTGCCACGCCCACCTTCCTTTCCATCTCTGGCATGTCTGGTTCCTCCAGTGTTACTGAGATATTTACTGATTCTCCACTGGTTGGTGCTCTTCCCTTCCGAAATAACTTTGTATTTAGTTATTTGTGTACATGCTATTCCCCCTCAGAAGAACAGAAGCTCCTGGAGAGCAGGGGATGACTACATAATTTATGCCTGTATACTGGCAATGCTTAGCATAAGAGCACTTCAGGAATGCTTGCTGAACTGAATTGAACCACATTATCTGGAGGGAGTACCACATGATTTCTAAAGACTCTTCTACTTTTAAAATTTTATGATTTTGTCTGGAAAGAAGTTCTCATTTTTGTATGACACAGATAACAATAAAAAACCAAATATTTAAAAGACATACTTGATATTTCCTAAGACAAAACATTTGTTTCCAAACTCCAAGAATAATTTTTGGCATATCTTTTATTAATTGCTGTATTTACAATATTCTGTAAATATTAACAGTCATCCAGTAAACATATCAAGAATAAAAAAGTCTTGTCACATAAATGCGGAAACTTAACACTTCATTTAAAAATGCAGGAAAATGTACGCTCTTCCAGCATAGTGTCTGTCACTCCTTTCCTATGCATACAAGTAAATAAGACAATAGGATATGAGTTCCCTTAACTTCAAGTATATCAGCATTTATTAGCAGAGGGGAAGCGACAATGCCACCCACCCACAAAATAGGTTTCATGTTATTCCCTTTAGGTTTCCAAATCAAATGCCTTGTGAGGACAGGGGAAGGCGTGCATAGAAGGCTTAGAAACTTCATTTTTCAGGTTCAGAATAACATGGGCTGGCTTTAAAATAGAGAACACGGGAATAAAAATTCTGAAATTGTGTCGTACGTACCACTTCTTGAAGACCTTTGCTTCTCTTGAGGAAAGGAACAGAACGGTACAACACTACTGACTAGAGACAGCTTTTAGGACAGAAATCATGATGCTCAGAAACTGATCAAACATACCTTTATAAACCTGGCTGTAGAACACACCATTTATATCTTCACTATCCAAGATTCATCTATTACACTATATACAAAAACTGCTGTATATGGTGTGTTGACATGATATCATGGAGACAATTTCCCCATCCCCCTGTGGCAGTATAATACAGCTGCTTTCCTCATTCCAAAGAGGATAAAGTGGAAGTCTTTGTCCCTTGACAAAAACTTTATAAAGCAGTACATGCAATTATTTTAAAAAAGCAAAACACACACCCCTCAAAAATCCATATCCATCAGATTAATTATTAGTAGAGGTTGCAGGTTCTGGAGACTGAAGGAATTCATAAGGGTCGTGAACCATGTCTTGCTGTTCTCCAACACTAAGATGAGAAGGGCTTCCTGTAAACATGGGAAAAAAAAATACTTTTGAAGAGGTTAGACATTTCAAGGTTTGTCATCATCATGTGGTGGGGATGGAGTAACCTGGAATTTTACTTGTGGATCTCCTACATGTTATTTATTACTTTACTGAAAATTAATTTAAGAAAATTGTCATCACTCGGTTTGTAAAAGTCAATATTCTCAGCTTTTAGGTAAGAGATAAATATTAATATAAAGTACCCTCTCCACTGGTGGTAGAACTATTCTAGAGCACTCTGAGAGTATAAAATTAGGAGCCAGGTGGAAAGAAAGTGATGAAGTTCAGGTGCAACAAAGCCTTAAAAATTAATGCAAGAGAGAAAATGCAGCTATCTAAAGAGATGTGAAACTTGTTGGTCATGCCCAGAGAGGGCTCAAGGCTCAAGTGTTCCTTTTCTTCCCTTTCCACATCTTTCTTATTCCCATAGTCTGGAAATAGATGCTGCCACATTCTGACAGAAGGTGACACAAAAGACATTTGTAACTGTGACACTGAAGGAAATATAAGAATGTAGCAACACTGTGCATGGGATGCCACAGTGCAAGCTACAAAAGCTAGAAATCCCAAATCCTGAAGCTGTGAATAGGGAGGTCCTCCTGGATTTTGTTTTCTGTAGATATCCTTTCTTTTTTTTAACCCCTTATCTTCCATCTTAGAATTAATACTACACATTGGCACCAAGGCAGAAGAGCAAAAAGACTAAGTAAATTGGGGTTAAATGACTTGCTCAGGGTCACACAGCTATGAAGTATCTGAGGTCAGATTTGAACCCAGGTCTTCCTGACTGAATCCAGGCCTGGCATTCTATCCATTGTGCTACTTAGTTGCCCCATAGATTTCCTCTTAATGCAGATTCTAATTATAGGTAAAAACTAAAAATACCTCCTTCGGGTAGGCAACAAGAAAGGCAATATTTATATATTAGAAGCATTTAGGTATCAGACGTGTTTAGTTGAAATAGCCATTAATTCATCCAACAAATAATCATCAGACTACATAATACACAATGCACTATGCTAGGCACTTAGGGAGATAGCAAAAACATTCCAGAAGATAAAGCAAATTCTTTGACACCAAATTGTTACATAACCTCATTAGATTCTCTGACTACTAGATGGAAACAAAATAAAAATAATAATGACAACACCACCTGTGGATGTTTATATATATATAGTAATTTATGTACATATTTCATTGATTCTCATAAGACCTTTGTAAGCTAAGTATTAAAAATGTTATCAACCCTCATTTTATAGAAAAGGAAGTCAATTGGGTTACTAATGCATTGCTGGTGGAGTTGTGAATTGATCCAACCATTCTGGAGGGCAATTTGGAACTATGCCCAAAGGGTGATAAAAGACTGTCTGCCCTTTGATCCAGCCATAGCACTGCTGGGTCTGTACCCCAAGGAGATAATGAAAAATATTTGTACAAAAATATTTATAGCTGTGCTTTTTATGGTGGCAAAAAATTGGAAAACATGGGAGGGGGTGTCCCTCAATTGAGGAATGGCTGAACAAATTGTGGTATCTGATGTTAATAGAATAATATTGTGCTGTAAGGAATGATGAATTGCTTTATATCTTTAAGAACTACAAAGACTTCCATTAACTGCTGCAGAGTGAAATGAGCAGAACCAGTAGAACATTGTACACAGTAACTGAAACATTGGGGATGAGCAAATGTAACTGACTTTGCTACTAATAGCAATGTAATGATCCAGGACAATCCCAAGGGACTTATGAGAAAGAATGTTATCCACATCCAGAGGAAGAGCTGTGGGAGCAGAAACACAGAGGAAAAACTTACCACTTGTTTATATGGGTATAGGATTTGGGGTTTTGGTTTTAAAAGATTACTCTATTACAAAAATGAATAATATGGAAATGGGTTTAAGTGATAATACATGTATAACTTAGTAGAATTGCTCGTCACCTAGAGAAGAGGGGGACGGAAAGATATGAATCATGCAACCATGGAAAAATATTTCAAAATAAAATTTAAAAAAGAAAGAAAGAAAAGGAAGTCAAGACCTAGAGAAGTTTGATGTTCATTAACACTTAGGAATGGAAGGACTTGAATCCATATCTCATCTGATACCAAATCGATCACTCTTTCCAATAATTTCTCAATGTTTAAAAATGGTAATATTCAATTAATTATCACCCTATGAGTCTCTTAAATGTAGATTCCAAATGATAGGAGAAATACATATTGAGAGGCTTTGGAAGGCCACCTGACTGACCACTGTATAGCTCTCTAGTAAGTACCCTCCATAAAGTCTGTGATGTCCTAGTCAAATATTTTGTTGTCATTAAAACTTTAGCAATAGCTGTTGGGCTGGTCAACAAAAAGTCTCTGGCTCTAATTAAGAGGCATTATTGATAGGGTGTCTTAATTCCGTTCTAGCGGCAATAAAAGTACATGACTCCCCAAACTAAAATAAGACTCTCTAGGAGGCAAAACCTCTCTTAGACCAACTTACCCAGATGATGCTGATCCCTTTCTGAAGTGTTAGAAAGGGAGCTGAGATTGGAAGATGGCCTGGAACCCACTCGATCCGTCTGGGCTTCATGAAGATCTTGTAAGAGCTTAGTTGTTTCATCTAAGTTTAAGTGGTTATCGTCATGGTCAAGCTCCTTCTTCACTTTCCCTGAAAACCAAATACCACATTGTTATAGCTCTCGTGGACTATGACTCTATGAAGTTATGGGTAGTTCAAATGGCAGCATGACACAGAACCAGCTAACCATGATGGTGGAGCAAGGGTAGACATTGAATCAAAGGAAAATGTAAAACCTTTAGAAAGGAACAACTGCAAATAATTTTAAGTGTTTTGTGGTAGGGTGGAGGAGGGGAGGAAAAATATTCCCAAAATGCTTTAGTCAACCAAAATGCCTGAGAAAAAAAAAGTATAACTTTTTACTGAAAATGTAATCAAATTCTCTTAGAAGCAAAGAAAAATGTTAATTACACATTGGCAAAGTGTCTTGTGTTTTATGTATTATCATAATTAACTAAGCATTATTGCTGTCACTCAAAAAGAAGAGAAAAATCATTGCTATATCCTGAAAGATCAGTTGTTTTCAGTTTTGCCTCATCATATGGAAATTTGGTAAAAATTTGATATTTTATTTATTTTGTACCAACATCTTGCAGTACTTGACCTGTTTCAATTAAAGCTTTTCAAGTCTTCTGACTTTAGAGTACAAAAATACTTAGTCTGTTTTTATCTTCTTGAGTGATCTCCCCTTGCATGCTAAATTTCTAGCAGTAAAATTGCAAAGGGCTTTGAAAAAATCTAGTTAACTATGCCCTTTCAACTTTTGCCAATTGTAATTTTCTTTTGCGGAGAAGGAAATGGCTAGAGACACACCGAACGTTAAAGAAGTAGAAAAGAGCTGCCTCAATTTGAAGCCAACTCAACCCCTGTCTTCTGCAGGATTTCAGGAACTCTCCTGAGGAAACACCCACTTGCTACCGAAAAACACTTATGACACCCAAGACTTGGTCCTAGCCTTGCTGCAAAATCAAAAAGAAATCTGCTGCTTTCATCCTACCACTGGCAGAAATGTCTCCTAAGCATTGTACATTACCTCAGTATGGAGGCACAATCAACTTTGCCAATACTTTGTGTATCCCCTTGCTTGATAGGCATTTAAATAATTTTTAAAAAGGCTTCTTAATCAGTTTTACTAAGAATTACATGGCCTAGGTTACAATAATAAAAGAGAATATGGATCAACAAAGTTTCTAAAGATAGCATATTCATGGAGGATGGAGCCAAGATGGTGGAATAAAGGCAGGGACTCACTTCAGTGTTCCCAAATCCCCCTCCAAATGATGTTAAAGTAATGACAATGAAAGTAACTCTGGAGAAGCAGAACCTTCAAAAGGACTGGATGAAAAAAATTTCCAACCCCAAAGTTAAGAGACAGTCACAAAAAATTATTAAAATCAAAAAAGGACTTGAACAAATAAAATTATTATGGTGACAGGGAATATCAAAACATGAACTTAGAAGACAAAGTCAAAGCAACTTAAACTGCAAAACCTCAAAGAAAATTATGAATTGGTCTCAGGCCCCGAAAAGAATTCCTGGAAGAATTTTAAAAAGAATTTAATAAATTAGGTAGAGGAAAGATTGGGGAGAAAAATGAGAGTGATGTGAGAAAATCACACACACACAAAGAGTTAACAGCTTGGTAAAGGAGAAACAAAAAATGCTAAAGAAAATAAAATCTTAAAAAAAGTGTAACTGACCGTTCTGGAGTACTATATGGAATTATGCTAAAAGAGTTATAAAACTGTGTATGGCTTTTGACCCAGAAATACCACTATTAGGCTTATTTCCTAAAATGATCATGGAAAAAGGAAAAGAACCTTTATGTTCTAAAATATTTATAGCAGCTTTCTTTGTGATGGCAAAGAACTAGAAATTGAAGGGATGTCCATTAATTAAAGAATGGCTAAACAAGTTGTGGTATAGGATTGTGATGGAATATGCATCATAAGAAATGATGAGCAAGTTAATTGAGGAAAGACATGAAAAGAACTCTATGGAATTTATAAGAGTAATAAGTACAGAACCAAGAGAACATTATATATGGCATCAGAAATATTATTTGAAGAATGATTTGTGTATGTCCATCTCCAGAGAAAGAACTGATAGAAATACCTAAGGCATAACTTTACACACATACACACACATACATTTTGTTTTGTCAAATAATTCCTTTTCATGTAACAAACAAATTAATTAAAATAAAAACAAAAACAACAGAATTGGTTGAATGAGAAGGAAGTACAAAAGATCACTGAAGAAAATAATTCCATAAAAATTAAAATTGGGCAAGTGGAAGCTAATGACTCTATGAAAGACCAAGAAACAAAACAAAATTTAAAAAAAATGAAAAAGCTGAAGAAAATGTGAAATATCTCATTGGCAAAACAACTGACCTAGAAAATAAAAGATATGATTTAAGAATTATTGGACTATCTAAAAGGCATGATTTTTTAAAAAGCACCTAGAGATCATATTTCAAAAAAAAAAATTACTAAAAAAATTATTAAAGTGGATTAAAAACAGAAACAGGAAACTATAGGGGCAGCTAGGTGGCTCACCAGATAGAGAGCCAGGCATAGAGATGAGAGGTTCTGGGTTCAAATCTGAATTCAAACCCTTCTTGTGTGACCCTGGTCAAGTCACTTAACCCCACTTGCCTAGCCATTACCACTCTTCTGCCTTAAAAATCTAGGAAAGAGATTATAGTGATAGGTACATCACAAAGATCATAATACTATGACCAAGTTGGATTTATAAGGAATGCAAGGCTGGTTAAATGTTAGGAAAACTCAGGATAATTGACCATATCAATAACAAAACCAATAGAAATCAAATGTTCATCTCAAGCTTGTGATAAAATACTGAATAACCTGACAAAAATATAACACTTATTCCTACTAAAAATACTAGAAAACATAAGAATAAACGGAAGATTCCTTAAAATAGTAAGTAGTGTCTATCTAAAATCATAAACAAGCATTATCTGTGATGGGGATAAACTAGAAGCCTTCCAAAAAAGACCAGGAGAAGCAAGGATAACCATTATCACCACTACTATTCAGTATTGTTCTAGATATGTTAATCATAGCAATAAGAAGTAGGAAAAAGAAATTGAAGGAATTAGAACAGGCAATAAGGAAACAAAGCCATTAGTTTTTTTTTTTTTTGGTACATGATATGATGGTATTCTTAGAGAATTCTAGAGAATTAACTAAAAAACTATTTGAAACAATTAACTGTAGCAAAGTTCAGAATATAAAATAAGCCTATATAAATCATCAGTATCCCTATATATTACCAATGAAGTCTGGCAGAGAGAGATAGAAAGAATAGATTATATAAAATACTTGGGAGTCTACCTGACAAGACAAATCCAGGAACTATATAAACACAATTAAAAAGCACTTTTCTTAAATATTAATTGCTCATGAAAACAATGTAAAAAATAACAATTCTATCTAAACTAATATTTTTAGTGTCATACCAATCAAATTGTCAGTTATTTTACAGACCTAGGAAAAAAATCATTAACGATATTCGTCTAGAAGAACAAAAGATCAAGAATATCAAAGAAATCAGAGAAAGAACTGGAGTTAGATGATATCTTTCACATCAGTTTAATTGCAATATAGATCAACATTTCATATTATATATCAAATTCAAAATGGGTACATGATTTAGATATAAGGAAGGATACCATAAGCAAATTAGGGGAGAATGGAATAGTTTACTTGTCAGATCTATAGAAAAAGGGAAATTGTATGACTAAATAAAAAACAGTATTATGGGATATAAAATGTTTACTTAATTTTTAAGTTTTTATTTTTGGGGGTTATACATGTATTATCATTGAAAACATGTTTCCATATTATTCATTTTTAGACAAACCTCCAAACATACCCAAATAAACAAGTGATAAATCATGATTTCATCTGCATTTATAGTCCAACAGTGCTTTCTCTGGAGGTGGATAGCATTTTTTTTAATAAGTCCCTCAGAATTGTCCTGGATCATTGTATTGCTATTAGTTGCAAAGTCAATCCCATTTGATCATTCATTCCATAATATTATAGTTACTGTGAATAATGATCTCCTGGTTCTGCTCATTTCACATTGCATCAGCTCTTGGAGGTTCTTTATGAAATCATCCTCTTCATCATTCCTTATTATAGCACAATAAAATCACCATCACATACCACCATTTGTTCAGTCATTCCCCAATTGAGAGACATTCCTTTAGTTTCCATTTCTTTGACACCATAAAAAGTGCAGCTATGAATATTTTTGTATAAACAGGTGCTTTCCCATTTTTAAAAAATAATCTCTTTGGGATATAGACCTAGTAGTGGTATTACTGGATCAAAATGCCTTTTATGGCCCTTTGGGAATAATTCCAAATTGCCTTTCAGAATGGTTGGATCAGTTCACAACTCCATCAGCAATGCATTAATGTCCCAATTTTGCCACCTTTCCTCCACCTCAGAGTTGTTTTAATTTGCATTTCTCTAATCAAGAGGGATTTAGAATAAAATGTTACTTTTGATTAAAACCAATGTGTCCAAAATTATAAGGAATGCATGTGACAGAGGCTTGTGCCAACCTCTCACATGTAGGAAACTGGGGTGGGGTGGGGAGGGGGACTTTACAGAAGTTTCTCTGATAAAGGCCTCATTTCTCAAATATATAGAGAACTTTGTCAAATTTATACAAATACAAGAGTCATTCACCAATTGATAAATGGTCAAAGGATATGAACTGGTAGTTTTTAGAAGAAATCTAAGCTATCTATAGTCATATGAAGAAAATGGTCCAAATCACTATTGATCAGAGAAAGGCAAATAAAAGCAACTGTGAGGTGTGCAAACTCACACCCATCACTGTGTCAGGAGGCTAGAAATACAGGATAGAAAAGGAAAATGACAAATGCTGGAGGGGATAATGGAAAACTGGGGCAGTAAATGCACTATTAGTGGAAATGTGAACTCATCCAACTATGCCCAAAGGGCTATAAAATTGCATCTCCTTTGACCTAGCAATACTACTAGTCTTTATCCCAAAGAAATGGGGAAATAAAAAAGATCTAGGTATACAAAAATATTTATAGCAATTCTCTTTGTGGTGGCAAAGAATTGGAAATTAAGGGGATGGATGTCTATCCAATGGGGAATGGCTGAACAACTTATGGTATATGATTGTGATAGGATACTATTGTGCTATAAAAAGCAGGTTGCTTTCAGAAAAACCTGGGAAGACCTATATGAAATGAAGCGGAGTTAAGTGAGAAGAACAAGGAAAACACTGACTCACCAATATTGTATGATGATCAATTGTGAATTACTTCTGCTATTCTTAGTAATAGAATGATCTAATATAATTCTGAAGGGCTTATGATGAAAAATGCTCTCTACCTTCAGAAAAATAACTAATAAAATTCTACAGAATACAGATCAAAGCATACTTTTTTCTTTTTTTTTTTAAAATAAACCCTTACCTTCCATCTTGGAGTCAATTCTGTGTATTGGCTCCAAGGCAGAAGAGTGGTAAGGGCTAGGCAATGGGGGTCAAGTGACTTGCCCAGGGTCACACAGCTAGGAAGTGGCTGAGGCCAGATTTGAACCTAGGACCTCCCATCTCTAGGCCTGGCTCTCAATCCACTGAGCCCCCCAAAGCATACTTTTTAAAAACTACTTTTCTTTTTTATTTTTTGGTCTGGTTTTTTCTCGTTACTAATATGGCAATATGTTTTGCACAACTGCACTTATTTGTATCATATTGCTTATTTTCTCCTTAAGGGGAGAGGGTGGGGGAAAACGGAGCAAATTTGGAACTCAAAATTAAAAATAAATAAACCTGAATGTTAAATATTGTTTTTCTATGTAATTGGAAAAACACAAAATATATTTTAAAATATATTTGTTGCCAGCTAAACTAGATTCTTGTTCTTTGTTTAAAATAAGACATCTGCGTTGATTTTTAAATTAAGCACTCTTCTGCCCCCCACTCCCCCAACCTGGAAGGTTCCTAAGTCTATTGACTTTTTTCTCACTCCACTTCAATAACTCGAATTTTTTGCCTTTCATTAAGCCTAAACTTTCCACTCTATGAAAACCACTCACTGTTTCTGGTTCTTGAACCCACAAGGTTCAGGCAAATCAGACTTTTCTTCTACATTATGGCCTTCAAATAACTGAAGACATATCTTATGTCTTCTTTTCTCTAAGCTAAATATCTTCAGTTCCTTCATTATGGCATAATTTTAAGGCCCTTCAACATTCTGGTTATTTTCTTCTGAATCCCAGTACTGAAACTAATATTCTAGTTCAGGGGTCCCCAAACTATGGCCTGCGGGTCACATGCGGCCCCCTGAGGCCATGTATCCGGCCCCCACTGCACTTCTGGAATGGGCACCTCTTTCATGGATGGTCAGTGAGAGGAGTACTGTATGTGGTGGCACCCCAAAACATGGCGTCACTCACGTACAGTACTGCTTCCGGTGACATGATCCTTTGCGGGTCACCTTAGAATGAGGTGTTGCGCAAAGGATTATGTGGCTGCACAATGGAAGACAGTATGGTGAGTGGAGATCTGGGGGAGGAGATTCCACACTCTGTATACTGCTACCCGGTTAGAGTTAGTTTTTAATATCTAGTCCTCCAACGGTCTGAGGGACAGTGAACTGGCCCCTGTGTAAAAAGTTTGGGGCCTCCTGCTCTGGTTGAAGTCTGGCTTTCATTGCTGCTATTCAACTGGTGGTTTTGTAGAGTGGACAGAATACTATAGTTAAAAGCAGGAATTAGAAATCTACCTTTGACACTTAGTTATTTTACCCTAAACAAGACTTAAAAAAAAAAACCCAAACCAAAAAACCCTTTATCTTCTATCTTAGAATGAAAATGAAGTATTAGTTCAAAGGCAGAAGAGCAGCAAAGGCTAGGAAAGTGGGGTTAAGTGTCTTGGCCAGAGTCACTTAGGAAGGAAGGAAGTATCTTGAGGTCAAATTTGAATCTAGGACTTCATGTCTCTAAGCCTTCCTTTCTATCCACTAAGCCATCAACTGCTCCAAGGCAAGACTTTTTCAGCCTTCATTTCTTCATCTTTAAAATAGGAATAATAACATTTAGCTCATATGACTAGTATGAAGCTCAAATGAGATAATATGATTGTGATGGCAAATCTAAGGCACACATGCCAAAAAAGGGTATGCAGAGTCCTCTCTGTGGGAATGTGAGCTGTCTCCCACCAGAATTCGTTCCTAGAAAGGCAGAGAGGCTTAGGGTGAGCTGTTCCCCTCTCCGTCTCCACCATCCTGAGGACATTTTTCACTTTACCCGCCCCTCTGCCCAGCATACAGTGTTTAAAAGGTTAGTCAGCACTGTAATATGAAGTACTCTAAAGTGCTTATAAATGCAAACTATTATTATTATTATTATTGTGGTTACTACTACTATTACTACTACTATGACGACGATGTTCTTTTTTTAAACTCTTACCTTTTATCTTGGAATCAACACTATGTATTGGTTCCAAGGCAGAAGAATGATAAGGGCTAGGCAATGGGTGGTCAAGTGACTTGCTCAGGGTCACACAGCTAGGAAGTGTCTGAGGCCAAATTTGAACCCAGGACCTCCATTCTTTAGGCCTGACTCTCAATCCACTGAGCCACCCAGCTGCTCCCTATTATGCTCATTCAATTGTTACCAATA
Organism: Monodelphis domestica; assembly: GCF_027887165.1. Classification (NCBI taxonomy): domain Eukaryota; kingdom Metazoa; phylum Chordata; class Mammalia; order Didelphimorphia; family Didelphidae; genus Monodelphis; species Monodelphis domestica. The sequence continues at coordinate 399,120,376 of NC_077229.1, read as the reverse complement.
CCTCCACTGCTATTTCTAAGAGTTTTTCAGTGTTTGTACTCTTTGACCTATCAGGAGCTTTTTTGATGGGATTGATCACTTTTTCTATGGATTCTTTCTCTTTCCCTGGCTTCCTGTCCAGCACCCTTTCTTAGTGCTCCTTCTGACTATTCTTTCTAAAGCCTCCTTTGCCTCATCATCCCTGCCTATTGATTGTAAGCATTTCCCAAGGATCCCTACATCTCAATTGTAGCACTGTCTTCTCTCTTGAACTCTAAGTTTTGCACGAATAACTGCTACTGGACAAACATTACCAGGACACCTTAAACATAGCTCAAATTCAACATAATCAAGCTACAACTCCTATTTCTGTAATAGGATTTACATCTATCAGGATCCCCATCCCTACTCTTATCCCACATAGTTTATAGGCTCAAATTTTTTTCCCTAACAGGAATAGAAGTTATCACTATGACTGGATGGACAGCTTTCTGGTGGCTCTGGGTTGTTGACTAGCTTCTTGATAGCTTAAGGGCCCGACTGGAAAGAATCTTGCTCTTCAGACCTATGAAATTTTAAGGCCCAGTAAGTTACTGTACCCTGTCCTTTTAAGTAGATTAATTTCTGAATAGAGTTGAGGGAACCATTTACCTAAGTTCAGAGCTATATCCTTATTCATAATCTTTTCTATGGTATGGCTAAGAAATCCTCCTTTTAACTATAGAATAATTAAGTGTCTTATTTCATTCCATATCAGATCTCAACTATTAGCCTGAGCAAGACCCAGTCTGATATATGGCACAGTTTATCGATGGCAATGACTTTCCCTGGGGTTCAAATATGTTGACAACATGGAGGGCCAATGGAGTCTTCAATGACTTTCAAATCTAATCACACCTTTTATATCTTGTCTTTCTCTCCATTAATACAGCCTCTACCTTTAGGCATTTATTTTTGCCTAGACTACTACAACAGTCTCCTAACTGGACTCCATGTCAATGGTGGCTCTCTTTTCCAATCCATTGGCAGACACAGCTGCCAAGTTGCTATTACAAAAACAGAAATGATCATATCACTTCCCTACTCAGAAATAGTTAGTGGTTTTTTATTGCTTCTAGGAAAAAACTCAAAATTTTCAACTTGGCAAAATTAAGAGCTGGTTCTCACTTACTTTTCTGTGCCTCAATTGATACATTCTGTCATGCACTTTCCATTCCAATAAACTGGGACTACGAGCTGTTACCTGCAAATGGCATTCCATTACCTGCCTCCATGGTTTTGCCTAAGCTGTGTCCTTCACATCTGGAATATATTACCTCTTCTACTTTGCTTCTTATCCCAATTTACTTTAAAGTAGAGTTGATTTTCATCTCTTAGACAGGTCTTTCTTGACCAGATCCCCACCCCATATTAGTGTTTTCACCTTTTTTGAAAGTACTCTATTTCACATTTATCTATCTCAGTCCATGGTGCAATGCTTTAATAGAATACAAGTTCCATGTGAAGATTTTATTTTTTTGTCTTATATTTCTGGTACTCTGTACATCATTGCTAGTACATTTTTAAAAAAATTTAATTGGGTTAGGGTAAGGGAGAGATAATTCTTTCTCCAATAGCTTCTTAATGGCTAAATCTGATGGTAGTTTCTCAGTCCTCATCCTTTTGAACTCCAGGGGGAGGTGTTGATCCTCCTTTTGGATATACACTCTCTTTTTTGGGTTTAAAAAACAACAAAACTCTCCAGGTTTTTCTCCTATTTGTATGCCAGATGAGATTCATCTCATATTCCTTTTTAATCTCCTTTGCTGGCTCCTAAATCACATCATGCCTACAATTATGAGTATTTCTGAGATTCTGTCCTGAGCCCTCTTGTCTTTACAGTATGTGACCTCATCAACTCCCATGGGTTTAAAATGCTAGCTCTAGTGTTTTCCCTCAAGTACAGTTTCACACCACCAATTGCCTATTGGACATTTCAAACCTACTGTCCTATAGACATTTCAACTCAACACATCCAAAACAGAACTAAATATTTCCCCCCACAAATTCATTCCACTTTCATGCTCCCGGTTTTGTAACTTTAGTATTATCCTCAACTTCTCATTCTCCCTCACCTCATATATCCAAATCAGTTACTACACCCTACTACTACCTCCACAACATTTCTTGCATGACAACTAGTTTTACTCAGTGACCATTATCTCTCACCTAGATGAAAACAGCAAACTTCAACAGCCTCTTAACCTAGTTTCTCAGTCTTTAAGTCTCTTCTTCAGTCTAAACTCCACACAGCTGTCCCAGTGATTTTCTCAAGTACAGATGTGACTATATCGTTCTCCAATACTTTCCTATTCCCTCTAAGATAAAATATAAACTGTTTTGTTTGTTCTTCAAGGCCCTTCACAACCTGGCTCCAACCTATACTTCTAGTATCATTTAAACTAATTCTTTCTGTACACTGTGGCCATGTCAAGATGGCATATCAACTGTTTCCTAAACATTGCACCCATGCCTTTGTACTGTTCTCTTACTACCTCCACCCCAAAGATTTCTTAACCTCCTTCAAGATTCATCTCCACCACTTTGTAAAAGGCTTTGCTGATCTCTCTATTGTTAGTGCCCTCTCTTTTTATCTTCCAATTGAATGACCTCAAATTTATTTGTATTTCCTTCTTTATATTTATTCTGTATAGACTGGTGAGCAAAGGCAAAAGACACACTATGGGTATAAGTCAGCTCTAGAATACTTTTAATGACGTGACATGTAAAAGAAATAATAGATATGATCACGACATAATATCTACACAGTGCTGGCATTTAAAGAGTACAATGGATAAGAGACTGCCCAACTACTGTACTGTGATCCATGACAATACTAAAGGAACAAAAGGGGACAGCTAGGTGGTTGAGTGGAT